>NW_010207929.1:0-20801 GCF_000695765.1 Mesitornis unicolor
GGTCAACCCCTCTGTCCCCACAAAGATGCCTGGAGCTGGCCCAGGCTGCACCCACTCCTGTTTCCCAGCCCGGAGCAGGACAAGGCAAGGTGCTACACATCCATCTGCTACTCCCTGCCTGCTCTCGTGGTGGAGCCAATCCCAAAACAGTGGGGCCAGTGCCCCCAGCAGCTCCTGTTCCTCCATCGCTGCTCGATTCCCTCACGCCCAGCCTGTGGGTGGCAGGAGCAGGCGATGCTGGAGCTGCCGCGGAGCCGGGAGCCCCGTCCGGGGCACCGCAGGACGCAGGAGCGCTGTGTGAGAACAGTTCATCTGGCAAGACAGGCATCCAGTTCACAAATTGAGGCTCAGAAACAACTGCTCCTGTTCTCAGCACAGGCAAAGCTCTTCGGTGGCACCAGGGTGACAAACTGGGACGTCCTCCTCCCGTCTCAGCAGCGCCCGGGGACGGCAAGAAACAGATACGGTAGAGACTGCGGCCAGCCCCGTCCTCATTCTAGGCAGATTATTTTGGGAAGCTTTTTCACATTGTAACTCATATATTATATCTGTACCACAACTGAAGTGTGAAAATGCTAAATCAGAATTAATGCAATTTTTAACTGCACCTTAGGTAAGCTACTGAAAAATAAGATTAAATCATATTTCCTTATGAAACTAAAGGAATCGGTGAGAGGTGGGAAAGGGGTCGGGGGCCACGCAGGGCCCAGTCCTGCAAAACCCGTGTGCTGCAGACGAGAGCCGAGCTCCGCAGCGACCGCCTGCAAGGACGGCTCTGCCCTGAGTGGGGAGCGGGCTCCATGGGCAGCCCCCAGGTCACACCTGGGCACACCGGGCAACCCCCAGGTAACCCCAGGTCACACTGGGCAGCCCCCAGGTAACCCCCAGGTCATACCAGACAGCCCCTAGGTCACATTGGGTAACCCCAGGTAACCCCCCAGTCACTCCTGGGCACACCGGGCAACCCCCAGGTCACACTGGGCAACCCTCAGGTCACACCAGGTCATACCGGATAACCCCCAGGTCACCCCAGGTAACCCTGGGCAGCCCCCAGGTAACCCCCAGGTCACACCAGGTCACCCCGGGCAGCCCCCGGTGCCACTCACGAAGGCCCTGGGGCACCACAGCCCTCACACGGCCAGCGAGGGTCAGACCCCGCAGCCAAACCCGGTGGCACGGCAGGGGCAGAAAAGGATTTGATGCAGGTGAAGGGAAGTGGGAGGCTTCCAGAAATTCTTCCTTTCCAGAAACCCTGACAATAAATCTAAGCTTATTCAAACCATACGGAGCAAATGCCACCGGCCGACTCCTGTGCCAGCTTCACCCTGGGTCGTCTTCTCCTTTCCCACAGGCTTTTTGCTCGATCCAGAGAACAGCATGGTTAAAAAGACAAGAGAGGTAGATTACAGTCATGATTAAAAGCAGATTAGTCATCTAGGCTTCGATTTAAAAAAAAATAAAAACAAAAAACACCAAAAACAACACAGATTCCAGAAGATGCCGAGAGGTTGCTGCTTCCAAAACCAGCTTTTCCAAAGTCTTCTCCCTCCAGAGCGGGTGCGAGTGCGTGTCCCCGGACAGAGCTCCGAAGAATTGCTACATGATTCTCCACCGCGGGACACCGGTATTGCTGTTGCGCTGCAGGCGACGTGAAAGGCAGAGTGCGGGGCGGCGCTCGCGCTACTTGCGCAGGTAGCGCTGGGCCAGGATGGCGGCGTCCAAAGGGTTCATGGGCTGCGCGTCGTGGCCCAGGCGCCGCACCGGGGGGATGTTCCCGAACTGCCGCTTCTGCAGGAAGCTCTTGGCCTCGTGCAGGGTGTTCTTCTCCTCGGCCAGGAGCAGCTGCTGCCTCATGTAGTTCTCAAACTCGTACTGCGAGCACTCCTCCGTCACCTTCACCTGCCAGAGAGCCACCGTCAGCGCCACAGCCACCCCCAGAGCCACGGCTCCTGTCCCGTGGTGCCGAGAACTGGCGGCTGAGCCCAAGAACCAGACCTGCTGCCAGGCAGCACTGCCCATGTGCCACTGGTGCCACCCATGGAGGTCTGGACACCGCGGTGGCCCTGTCCCAATGCAGCTCACCCACCCCTGCAGGTACCCAGGGCTGCAGCTGCGTGACCCCGGCTCTCGCATCCCCCGTGGAGGGATTTCTGATGGTGGCACTGGCAAAGGCTCCTGCGAGGCCATCCCGGGCAGCGCGGGCACCGTCGCTTCCAGCACAAAACAGGATGTTTGCTCCCATCACAGAATGCGCTGGGGAGCTGGGCCAACCCCGCTGCCTCCTCCCAGCTCATGTGAGCTCTCAGCTGCGTGCGAGGGAGCAACTGCTGCTCAGGGAGGACTGAGCTGTCCCTCAGCCAGCAAACTCACTTCCCTGCAGCTGGATGCACCCCTGGCCCCAGCAGCAGGACCTTTTCCTTCCGCTGCGCAGGACAGCGATGGACACACACCCCCCATAGAGCAGCAGCCACAGCTGGGCCCTCCCCAGCATCTCTTTCCACTGCACGCTTGGCACGGCGGCACGGAAAAGCAGCTCTGCACAAAGGAGAAGTAGGAAAAGCTACCTCCTGGGGGTTCTCGGGGTTCGCCACTTGGTCGTCAATGTCCGGCACCACTTGCAAGGGGCCACTCAGCGAGGACATGGACTGCCTGGGGGAGAGCACAGCGTCAGGACCCAGAGCACAGCCCCAGCTCACCCGCACGGACACCCCAGTGCAGCACAGCGCTATTCGGATGCCTCACCAGCTACCGCAGGACACTGCTCCTAACGCAACTTCCCTGCTATGAAATCATTTTATAATCCCAGAGCTGCCTTTTTGTTGTTTTCTTCTAACCAGGATGTGGAGCGTGAACTCCTGCACTGCTGGGAAAACAGCCCCAGCTGCAACCACCGCGGACGTCCCCGCTGACGCGAGGGGCAGCACGAGGACTTTGCCCGGGCACGCTGCGCAGCACAGACAAAAGGTCAGGGCTGACAGAGAGGAGCAAACACTGCCAGGATCCATCTTTGCTGCTGCTGGAAACTCATCCCAGTGCGTTCACACCAGCCCTGGAGGCAGATTTACCCCTAAAGGCATCCACAAGTGTAGTGTCCCACCTGCAACAGCACCTCCTGCTCTTCCCCTCTAGAGATCCCATGCCCATATTCACTTAATGGACAACACAGCTTTGCAGAAGCGTGTGTGTTTGGCTGCATCTGTACATGAGATACCCCTGACCATTATCTTTAATAATCAAACCTGGGGAGCACAAGGGGGGCACAGAACAGGCCCTCCTGTAGCCCAGCACAGCCCCGGTCACAAGGACAAGCGTTTGTCCAGCCCACCCCAGCTGTGTCCATCAGCAGACACCAGCGGTGCAGACACGGGATTTAGGGCCGTCTTGGCTGCTCTCACTGAGCCTCCTCCCGTGTCCTGTTTGGCAGCAGTCTGCTGGCCACAGCTGGAACAACACCGAGCCGCCGTGGCCCTGCCTCCCCCCCTCCTCCTGCGCATACCACGACGCTATGATGGAGCTGAGCGAATCCAGCACTTCAGAAGCCGTCAGACGCTGCTGCGGATCCAAGACCAGCAGTTTTCGGATCAAGCACACAGTGTTCTCTGAGACCCGTCCATCCCTACGAGAGAGGACGTGTGGTGAGCCCCGGGTGGACAGGGGGTGGAGGTGCTGGGAGCGCAGCTCAGGAGCCAGAGGAGCCACTGCTGCTCTGATCAACGGGGCCCAGAATTAACCAGGAGATCAAGTCCCTGTCCCTGCACTGGGGCCTTCCTCACCTTTGCATGAGATGCCCCAGCTCCACTACAGCTTCCTTGGCACCCACTGCACGCAGTCTTTGCTCTCATTACTGCTGCAGCCCCCAGGGGCTCTGAGTGATGCCCCCCTCCAGCTGCAGCTGTCCCAGTAAGGCCCAGAGCACTGCCCACACAGGCACCAAGAGGGAAAGGGCCTCCCGAGGCCAGGCTGTACTCACTCGGGGATGGTGTACTCGGCAGCCTTGATTTTGCGGAAGAGCTCCTGAGGTATGCTGTCGTAGAAGGGGAACTGGCCATAGAGCATGGTGAAGAGCACGACGCCCAGCGCCCACATGTCGCTGGGTTTCCCACGGTACGGCCGCCCTGCAAGGAGACAAGAGAGACAGGATTCACAACACTGCTCACCTCTGTGGCCCAGCACCAGCAGGAGAGGATCTGAAACAACTCCTGCACGTGCTCCTTCCTTACAAACATCCATTGAAACACTCAAGCCTCTTCCTATCACAAGACACCAAGAGCCCCTTCCAAAGGTACATCCTTTGCAAATAGCCAAACTGTTCATCTTCCCTTTCCCTGCAGGGCAGGGCTATCCCTGCTGAATGGCCTCAGCATGATCCAAAAGCACCAAGGAATCAGAACCACCGTGTGCTGTGTGGAGGTCCCCCCTCGCTCCCCTGCGCTGCTGGAGCCCCTGAGCCTGGGGGGCTCCACTGATGCACCCTGATGTGAATCTGGGCTGAAGGAGAGAAGTTAATGGCCAGTGAGCACAAGTGGGCAGGAAATTCCCTGAGAAGTCGGTGCTCCTCGGGTGAAGAGCGGCCCAAGACCAACACCAGCCTCACCATTGATCTCTGTGAAGTGCAGACCAAGACTCTGCACACCCGGAGCCCTTGAGATGCGACTCTGCCTCCAGGACGGATCCAGCACACGAACACTGGAGCCTGGGAAGCCATGGAGGGCACAGGAGGGTGCCTCCCCCACAGAGGCATTTCCAAAAGCACTCCCTGGGAGTTGCTCGATAGAATGCTCCTTTAAAGCCCCTTCAATCTCACAATAAACTGGCACAGCAGCAAACAACGAGGGTCAAAAAAACTGAACTCCAGTGCCGTGCCACAGCACAGGACTGAGGGAATGACTTCCTCTGACTCATGCCCTGAGTCACTGCTGCACCATTTGTTATTTGTACTAATTATTCTTTGCTTTGTACGCTCAAAAAAAAAAAGGCACCTCTCCCTCCTCCTCCAGCTTTTCCTGCGGTGACATTTCAGCAGCCACAAAACGCAAGCCATCTCTTCGCACAAGACAGCTTCTTCTGGAGACCTACAACAATGATTAATCCTTCAGGCGCCTCAGCTTCCTCTCCCGCAGGAGCTTTAGCAACACAACCAGGGATGCTCAGAGTCTGAGGGTGCTGCTGAAGCCTGGAGTGTCCTCAAGTAACTTCTCCCTCAATGCTTGGAGGGGAGCTGCAGACTGAGCCCTTTTGGAGCAGCGTTTTCAAGAACATAGGATTTTGCTGCACAGACACTGGTGGGAAAGGGCTGTTTGCAGAGATGTTGAGGTGCAATCGCACCCAAAAGTCAGGCCAGGTGCTCCTCGCAGGGTCCTGAGCAGCCTTGGCTGTCAGCGCAGCCCCTGCTCAGCACCCATCCAGCACCCCGTGGTGTGCAGCCTGCAGACAAGCCGCTCAATCCACCACCAAGAGAGCCCTTAGAGGAAACAGGGGTGCTCACAGCCGAGCTGTGCTGCTGCAGGGTAACGGGGCTGCAGTCCAGGGCAGAACGGCACTGGGATGAGCAGCTCCACGCAGCTTTACCACACACTGCGTGCAACTGGGCTGCAACTGCTCCAGGCTCCTGCAGAGCAGTTGGCTCCTGTCACCCATCTGGTTACAGGGGCCTCAGGATATCCTGCAGAACAGGAAAGGTCTGCAAAAAGCACACGTTCCACCTTCCTGGCTTAGTCCTGCCCAGGAGGGAAGCAGCCTCAAACCTGCCTGGCAGATCACGATGGAAGAGCTCGGCTGCGTTTACTGCTGCTGCCTGCAAACCTTACTGAGGGGAGCCCACTGGGTCTGGAGACTGCAAGAGCAGCTCCCTCTGAGGGTATTTCTGAAATACAATAGCTCGGGATACCACGAACGAGTAACTCGGGTCTGCAGCAGAGACCACCGAAGTTTTCAGCTGTAAATGCACCTTTCAACACTCCAGACGAGCTCACCTGGACGAGAACAGAGCCCCACCTGACAGACAGGACAGCCACTGCCTGCTCAGCCATGCCAGGACAACAGCGAGCGCAGCCCACGGAGGAGAAACCTCCTGAAGCAGTGAAAAGACAGCAACCACAGCTGGTTCTGAAAGCCACTGCACTAGAAACAGTTAAGAGGTGGGAGGACGATAGGGAAAGCTGTTCTTTGCCAGACTGCTGCAGACAAGATACAGCCCGGACAGACCGCTGCGCTGGCTGGTGTCACCATTCCTTTATTTTTAAGTAACTCCTCTCAGTCAGCCCAGAAGCTGCCCAGAGGTCAATGGTTCCCTTCTGGAAGTGAGGAGCAGCTGCAGCAACGGCTCCTCTTAGCGTACGGCCTGGAATAAACCAGCATCACGGTGGGATTTGGACTGATTGCCTCTCAGGCCTAGGGATTTACCTGCAGCTTAAGTGAAGCCTCAGGAACAAGATTCAGATGTGGGAAACAGAACATCCTGTCTGCAATTGGACTCATTTAGGAACAGGCACAGAGCTTTAAACAGCTTTGAAGTTCAGGCTAGCCTTAAGAAAAAGGTTACACTCGCTCCTTCTCTTGGTACTTTCCCAGTTGGAAAAACAGACCAGGTCTCATAATTAGCCACTAATTAAGAGGCTCTCACAGAGGGCAGGTTGCACATGGGAACAGAAAGAGGTGGTTTTCATTTACTGTCAAGAGCCATGGACACATAAACCAAGGGTTCGGTGTGGGGCTGTGAACGCCCCCTGGGGTGAAGGGCATTGCCTACCGCTGAGCACGTCTGGGCTGATGTAGGCAGGGCTCCCTCGCTGGTCCTTCAGCAGGTCATCCTCGCTCACCAGGTGCTTGCCGAGACAGAAGTTGGTGATGGTTATTCGGTGAGTCCTGGGGAGAATCAGAAGGCACTGGTGAACACAGATCTGCACGAGCCAAACAGAGGAAGTCAGCACCAGAGCAGAGCTGTGGCTACGGGGCTTTTTGGGAAGCTTGAAGTGCTGGGCAAAGACAAGCAGAGCTGTAAGGGCTGTAAGGTCAACTCCATCCTGACAGGCTCCATTCCACGTGCCAGCACGGCTCGCAAGACTCTGACAGGGGAGCAGAGAATCCCTTTTACAGCATTAAGAAAGCAGAAGTTTGTTGTAACAGCTGATTTTCACAGAATGGCTCGGTTGGAAAAGCCCTCTGAGATCATCACGTCCAACCGTTCCTGTCTACCCCCTAAACCATATCCTTAAGTACCTCATCTACCCGCTCCTTAAACACATCCAGGGATGGTGACTCCACCACCTCCCTGGGCAGCCTGGTCCAGCTTCTGACGACCCTCTCAGTAAAGAACTTCCTCCTTATCTCTGACCTGAACCTCCCTTGGCACAGCTTGGTGCCGTTTCCCCTTGTTCTATCCCCATCACCTGGGAGAAGAGCCCAGCACCCACCTCTCTCCAAGCTCCCTTGAGGCAGTTGTAGGTGGTGATGAGGTCTCCCCTCAGCCTTCTCTTCTCCAGGCTAAACAAGCCCAGTTCCCTCAGCCGCTCCTCATAAGGCTTGTTCTCCAGACCTCTCTTTTTTTCCCCCTACACTTCTCAGCTACCATTTCCAATGCATCTTCTCCACACAGCATTTGGTGGAGGCTGAGGGAATGGAAGGACCCCAGACAGCGATGTCGTACCGATGAGCTGCAGAACCTCTGCTCGTGCTCAGCTCAACCACCCTTGCGTGGCCCAACAGCCCCAGCTTTACCTGATCTGCAGGACCCTTCTTCATAGGAAACTGCACAACAGAGAAAGTCCAACCAACCAAAAACCTCCTGCACTGAAGAGCTTCAGAAAAGGGGAGAACTGCAGGTACACACAAATCCTGTACTAAGATACCCCTGGCTTCCCTGTGCTATTGCCAGCTCCAATTAATGAGTTTTCCCAGGGAAAGTGAGCTCATGACAAAATTACTACCACATTTAATCTGCCACGTCACTCGGATCATTTGGATTTTAACACACAACTTAAAGGACTGAATGGAAAAACATTGTCTAGAAAATTTCTATATTCTTGAAAAGTATTACCCAACAAGAGCCCGAGAACACGAATTAAGTCAGTCAAAATAACCAAAAAATACTTCCAGCGAACCTAACAGACAAGTGCAATAAAACCAAGTGTGGGCTGGCAACGGAGAGCTGATTATTAAGGACTCGTGTTTAAGAAGTGTTAGTTTCAACTGTCAAGAGACTTCCCTGGCTGAATAACAAACGGCAGGATTTGTTAGAGATTTAAAAGACCAAGTGTTCTGAAGGACACCGAGATGTTCAGGGTCGCTTGGTTTTATTTAGTCACTGAAATTGGATCTAATCTGTAATCATCCAACTACTGCACTGGCTAACTGGAAAACCTGCGAGGGTTTAAGGTGTCTTGCAGGGTCAACGTCTGGAGGATGCTCATCAGCTCAGGGTGTACCACACCTGTCAGGACCTTGCAGGGATCTGCAGAGACCTTCACTTCCCCACCAGGAGAAAAGCCCCAGCTCCTCTGCGAGCACGGCTGGAACAGAACAAGCGTTTCTGATCAGCCCAAGTGCCTGGTCCTCTCCATGGTGATCTATTCTTGTGCCTCACCCACCGCTTTGTATGACTCACTGCTGTAGAGGCTACAGTTTTCCTCACCAAAGCTGATGGTCTTGCTGGTGAAAAGCAAAAACATAGCATGTAATACAATAAATGACTCCGAGTGCGGTCACAAAGCGTCAAACACTCCCCCTTCCCTGCCAGCGGGGGCTCCTTGCGCAGTCCCAATGCGCTCTGCCCAGAAAAGAAGGGAAGCTCTGGGTGGGCCCTTTAAAGCAGAAACCTTTGGCTGCCTCTTCTCCAAGAAGGAGAATCAAAGGAGCAAGCAGAAGAGATTTATCTCAAAGCAGCTCTACAGAGGTAAGTTAGAACAAATTACAGGCGGCCCTGACAACCACTGGCTGCTGGGGGGAGGACCAAGGTGTTCAAGCTCAGCAGGTAAAATGCGTTTGCTTTCACACATTATTGTGAGGACAAAAAGCAAGCTGTGCCCACAGCGAACCTGCACGCTTTGTACAGACTCCGAAAGCCTCCCAGATTTCTCTTCATTCCACAGAAAACCAGACAGTGTGAAAAGACAATGAATTCCTCTCATTCTTCGAGTCAGTGCGAAATACTCAGCCAGTAACGTAACACTGAGGTGCACAGAGCATCTGAACTGGAACCAGCTCACCAACCGAGCAACTGCATAACCCCAGACCACCACAGAGCCTCCGGGGACGCACCAAACCACGCTGCCCAAAGCTGCCTCTCGCTCTGCTCCGGGAGGGCTGGGTCCTCCTGCGTCCGCACAGCGCCCAGACGCGCTGGACACCAGCGCACTACAGAGCAAGGCTTGCACCAGACCCGCGGGTGGGAACAAGGAGGCCATTGCAAGCACAAGTACGGACCAGACAGAGGAACTCTTGTTCAGAGAAGTAAATATTTTACTGCTAGCAAAAACACAGCAGTACAGCAGTCAAAGACTGAGTGAGCACTGTTGGGATGAAACACAAGACAGCTGCCAGAACAGCAGCTCTGCAGCAGACTTACCTTTTGTTTAGCACCATGTTTCCTAGTTTCAAGTCTCTGTGCACAATATTTTTCTGTGAAATACATAACAGCGTAACATGAGCAAAAGCGTATTCACTGTAGAAGCATAAATTTGATACGAGGACAAAAGCACTAAGTATCACTTGAAAACACATCTCCATCCTCAGAAATAACCCAGATCAAGGTTTCAGGTCAGGTCGCAGCCTGGGTACTTTGTGCACTTCATTTTAGATTCTGGTCAGACGGACCAGCAAATTTCCTACTCTGAACAAACAGACTTGATTAAAAAGGCCTGAAACCAAAGTGCCCAGGCTCAGGAAGACCAACATGACGAGCACTCCCTCCAAAGACACCTTGCTGCTCTGCCAAGGATGGACGGGTGTCCCTTGTCACAGGGCAAGAAGCCAAACATCAGCAGAGCCCATTTTTGCTACAATAATTTCTAGTCCATTGATCCCTCTTGTAGCCTGAGGTTCTGATCTCAGGGATCAATTCTTACACAGCGATTTCTTTTGCTTCCAAAGGAAACAGCTTGAAGTGTTTCCTGCATTTGATGAGCCTCTGCTCCGCTCTTCACCCACCCCTTTCTGAGGTGAGGAGCCCTGCACAGTTCACCTGATCCACGTTTGGTCCAGCTGGCCCCTCTCCACAGTCAAACACTACATTATCATGGAGGAACTTGAGCAGAGGGGAAGGAAAGGGAACGCGCTTTTATGGGCTGAGGATGAGGTGTTGTGCACAGCACTGCTGCAGGGAAACAGCTGAAACACCCCCCTCTGCAGCCCGGCCACGGCACAAGGAAGTGTTAACACATCTATTAAACAACGAGGGAAAAGTCTTCCAGCACTGAGGGACAGCAAAGACCTTACCTTATGTAATGCTTCTACCACTCGTACCACATCATAAAATATCACGACCGTCTCCCGCTCACTGAGTCTCTTCTCCTTAATGACATAATGCTGCAGATTGATCAGGTCTGCTGTTTTGTCACTGAAATCGTGAGCACAGAGACAGTCTAACACAAGACAAATGCGCT
Organism: Mesitornis unicolor; assembly: GCF_000695765.1. Taxonomy (NCBI): domain Eukaryota; kingdom Metazoa; phylum Chordata; class Aves; order Mesitornithiformes; family Mesitornithidae; genus Mesitornis; species Mesitornis unicolor. The sequence continues at coordinate 10,599 of NW_010207929.1, forward strand.
TCTTCATTTTCCTGACCATTCTATTGGCTTCTAGGTCTTCTATGATTTCACAAGCTCGGTCCTGCAGGGAGGCAAACAAACGAGCAATAGCTCAGGGGTGCTATCTGGGCACATGCACTTACACAGAGCACTGGAGCATAACTAACTACACAGTGATCTCAAAACAAGCAAATACAATCGCAGTGTGTGATCTGTGCCCCGAGCTGGCATTTCTAAAAGAAGATGCGTGATCTCCACTTAAAGAACCCAGAGAGTCTGTTCTGTTTGTCTGTGTGTGTATGGCAGCAGTGAGACTGTTTGTATACACACAGACACCTTGAGATGAAACCCGGGAAAGCTCTGCAGTGGTGCAGACTCTGAACACCGGGGATCCAACGCGTTACTAACGAGAACAGAAGTCTTCAGGCACAATTAGCAGTTCTTCCATAACATTAACCAGGACACAGCCGAGTTGGACATTTGCCTTGTTTCAGATACAGCACAGATGGCCTCCAGGGAAAAATCTGACAAGATTTAACCAGCGAGCAAGGCAACGCCAACATCCAAACTGGCAATTCCCACCAGCCGTAAGCTGCTCTGACAGTGCTAACAGCAGCACAGTTCCCCCACACGAGACCCTGACCAGCACGCTGACTGGTTTAACTTGCTGAAACAGCTTCTCAGCAATTTGTCCCCTTTCGAGTTATGAAACAGAGCAGGGACTGGAAAGCACAGATTCAGTTCCAAAGGGTGCTGCACGGGCACAGATTAATTTCCCCCAGCAGCTATTTTCCTTCTCGAAGGAGACACAACCAAGCTCCTGTCCCGTCTTTGAACGTTCTCACACTTCCCAAATCCCACACCCCATTACGCCCCACTTAACTCGGTTAACCTCAGCGGTGTGCTGGCAGTTCTTCACACACAAGAACGGGGTCAGCACGAGCTGTACATTAAACAAGAGCAGCTCCAGCAATTGCTGGCACTGCCCCAGCCCGGATGGCGAGCAGGTACCTGGAAGAGCCCGTGGTGATGAACCACTCCTTCCTGGTTGTGGAGCAGGGAAAGGAGAGAATACTCCGTGTGCAGCAGCATCTTGCCCTGGCGCTCCTCCTGGGTTTCTATTCCTTTATCACCCCTTTCTTCCAAGGTGAGAATCTTCAGGAAAAGGAAAAAGACCTTTACAGCTCCCAGAAAACCCCAAACCTCTCTCACATTTTAGTGTCTAACAGCTGATGTAACTGCTCTGATGTCTGCACACTTGTCACAAACCTGTCTGAACCCACATCTGTGCAGAATGCACAGCATGAGTTGGATTAACACAGAAAAGCTGTGGCTTTTTGCAGATACCCCGGTGATTTTTCCCTCTGGAGCTGTCCCCATTCAGGCCCAGCAGAGCAGATCTGAGGGCTCCAGCAGAGCAGCGCAGCAGCCACAGAGGCCTCGTGTCAGGGCTGATCTCGACGCCAGATCTGGGCCTGGCAGAGCTGCCCACGAGGGGAACTTCCAGCAGCCACAGCTCTGCACGAGTCTGGCCACACCACGCGCTCTGCCAGGGTTTGTCGTGAGAGCCGGAGGCCCTGCAGTTTGCTTACCTTTAGCTGATAGAAGTCGTCTGTCCCATCCTTCCTTGCCAAACACTGAACAATACTTGGCACAGGGGAGTTACCTAAACGTGGACCTAGCAGCACAAAGCAGAAACAGACTTGTTTTCCTTTAAGCAGCAATGACTAATTCGGGGTTACATCAGTATGCAAGTGTCACGCAGTTTACACTACTTTAAGCTCAGTTCCTTTTTTTCAGGAGTCTCGGCGCGCTTCCACAAATTACGATCTAACGAGAAAGAACGGCACTGAGCTCTGAAACCTTTCTGGGCAGCGTTTCTTGTGCTCGCCGCAGAAACATCAAACCAAAGCCCACACGGGGCACAGCTGTTTTCAGAAATTCAAATTTCTGCATGCCTGAACCACACGGCTTTCACATCTACCAGCAACACCCATGGCAACTGCTATTACCACACCTCTGAACCCAGGCGCCACCTCTGCAGGGACGGCTCAGGTACGCAGAGGAGTCCAAATCCGAGCTAGCACAGCCTGCACGCTGCAGTTTACACCAATCACCTCACAAGTGGTTATCCATTGGTTTGCACCATGTTCCTGCCAGCTCCTATAACTGGCTCTGAACTAACAGTTGTTCGAGCAGCTCTCAAAGGCAGCAGAGTGGTCTTGCCTTGGCACACTCTGCTTATAACCACTACAACTGCACTATTAAGTTGCTTCCATGCTGATTTGACTGCATACTCCAGGCAAGCAGGGTTAAACACCTCCCCAGAGCTCTAACGAAAACCAAACCCACCCAGAATGAATTTGCTCTTAAATAAAGTTTAAGAGCATAGTTTAAAAACAGAGTAAAAGCAAAGGCTCCCATTTATCTTAAAAGCCGTGCCTGCCTGGCTGCATTAGCATTACAAATCTCCTTAGCCTGAGTAGCTGCAGAAGCTCCCAGGGCTGCTGCTCTGCTGCATCAAGCGAGGTAAGACGCTAAATTACACATCTGCTTTGCCTCATTTTATAGCGCCTTTCATTTTCAGTTTTGCAATCAGCAGCTACCTTGAAAACTGAAGGAGAAACCCCTCCCGGCTTACCCAGTATGAAAGGGCCCGCTCTCTTGGCATTATTTCCAGAAATCCCTGTACAAAGAGCTTTTGCCTTGGTGGACGTTTCCCCAGCTCCTCTGTCTGATGCTCGCCGCTTCATCCTCGGCTCTTGAAAGAGAAAGAAGATTGCGTCTGATGAGTTAACTGAGTTAATTCTTTATACTAACCCCTATTTCATCCTGCAGGCTTTCACCTGCTGATGCACTCGTGTCTCTGCCTACTCGTGTTTCTCACTGCTGATAGACCAGTTGTGGGCTGGAGCCTCCGTGCATTTCTGACGGCAGCAGTCAGCCTCGCTATCCAAAGCAACATTTCCTCCAACAGTTGTTTGAGACGCACAGTGGGAGCAAGTCAAAATTATTAAGGCTTGTTTTACAGCACAAACAAGGTTGCAAATTAACACATTCCCCAAAACTGAAAGAAAATCCCCAAGTTATCCATCCTGATTCAGCCCGTGCACGGCTGGGGGTTCCTTCGTGGAAGGACACCCCACACGGCCCTGCAGCCAGCTCAGAACCTCAGCAGGGCCAGGTCTGCTCCTCAAGGAGCACAGAACTGACCACAGAAATGAGTAGTATCTTTCACCTTTTCAGCAAGGGCACAGAGGACTGAAACACATCAGTTACTGAGAGATTCAGCTAACTTAATGATTTTCCAAAAACGTAATTTTAGTCTTAAGTGTCCCCCCCCCTTTGTACCTCTTTAGGCTCTAATTCTTTAACTATCTCTGCATCTTTCTACATCCAATGGAGCTGAAATTTGAGTCCAACACATACAACTCCATCCCTTCAGTCTCCACGTGCAGGAAGTGCTGCTTTGCTCAGGTTTCACACCCCATTACCTGCCTTCAGTGGCTATTCCAGCAAAGGGAAGCGCTGTGGTGCCCACACATGTCCTCTCTTGCACTACCACCCCGTGCAAAGAACAATTTAATTCACTAAATGCGAATCTCAGGCTTTGCATCCAGGTATTTATCCAAGGCCCACCCATCACCACCATTCAGCACAGACGACTGAACCTTGACTTAACTCCTGCTTATCCAGGTACTGAAGAAATCGGATTTCCAACGTGCATTTCCTGCTCCTCAGAAACCTAAAGGGAATCTGAGGTGGTGTTGCAGAACCAGTACCTAAAGGGCTAAATAAATCCAGGCCTCTGACTAAAACACTTCTTCCCCAGAGAAAAGCCTTGTTTCAGTCCAGCAGAGGAGAAACCCCTGTGACTGCTGCCAGGCCACGCACTGCAAGCATAAATCAGCCCCAGCACGCTGCAGTTCCCTCTTCCCCCCCATCTCCTGGAAAAGAGCTTCAAAGTCTTTCACAAATATCCAGACATTAAATGCTCGTGCTCTGACATTGCAAAGATTTGGTTTTTGCTTTTTTGAGGGGGTAGGGGAGAGGAGGAACCAAGCACAGACCCATTTTCTTCCTCTGAGCAAGTCAAAACCAAGCCCCGGCAGCCTTCCCCGAGACGTAACTACAGCACACCGGGAAAATATTTTTGGGTTGCACTTATTTGTTTTAAGAAAGTCCCAGTGTTTCACCATGCAAGAGACCAATAAATCACCAGGCTCTGAATGAAGTTTACCCTCTGGCAGTCCCACCCCTCCGTGGACACAGGCGTGATCTCACTGCATTAATTCACCCAGCAGCGCCTGTCATCGAGCTCAGTGATAGCAGAGATAAGGGGAAGCCTCGCAGTTCCTTGCACCCCTGTGCTGACTTCCACCTCCACATCCACCCCGGAGGCGTTACCAGGCCCAGCCAGCGGCGCAGACCAAACCCTGAGCTCCGCACGCTCCTTGGTCTGTCCCCTCCAAGTCCCTGACCCACACCACTGGGCTGTGCCTCCCAAAGCTCTCTGCAACATCGTAATCCCTGCTGGAAACGCGTGAGCAAGAGTTCCACTGGAGAAAGCCCGCTGCAAACACGGAGGGGATGGGCGTTGTGCAACGCGAGCTGGTGCAAACGGCGTTATCGTAAACAACACAATCTGGGCACTCACGTAGTTCAGCATCAACTGTATCGTTACTCTTCCTCCAAACTAGGTTTCCCAGCGTCTCAGGAGACAGGAGTCATCACCTTGGAGAAGGCTGGATGGTCGAAAGGTCGAGGGCTCTGTAATGGGAAACGAGATACACTTGATGCTGTGGTTCTGGATTATTCTTGATTACGATAACGCGGTATGCACCAAAACTTCTGCAGCTCGGAGTGTCTGTGTTTATTTTGGCTTAGAAACGGCCTGAAACCGCTGCTATCACGTGAGAGAATAAAAGGGCTCTTGAAGTTCAGCCCCAAAGAGTCACAGACGCGTGGCCCCGCACAGCAACACAAACACAGGCGTCAAGGATCTCAAAAGGCACTTGGTGATGTGAGACCTTCAGAGCCCAAGCCAACGCGATCTCCTTCTCAACCTCTGCCACGTGCCACTGCCTTGCCCCTTTGAACAGCATCTCAAACACACCCAGGTCAGCAGCAGTGCCACAACAGAAGCAATATTTAATCCCAGTAAGAGTCAACGCTTAAAGTCTGGACTTGAACAGAACGATTTCTGCAACAGGCAAAGAAGAATACATTGAATTTTATTCTTATCAAATCCCCACTGCAAGTTAATTCCTCTTTATTTTTAAAAGGCCAAAGATGAATTGTAATTGAACTAATTCAACTTGAACTCAGTGCTGCACAATAGTTCATCTGATCCCAGCATAAAGGAGAAATTTAGGGCTTAAATCAGACACTTCAGAATTTAATCTATACCACCTCTACCAAATGCTTAAAGCTCAGACACTGCATGTTGCACATCTGTTAATGCAAGCCCTTCGCAGGTACCCAGTTGGATCAATGAAAAATGAGCATTTGGGATGCAGGAGCCACGCTCCCAGCACCCCCAGATGAGGAGGCAGTTCCACCACTTGGTCTGGGGGCTGCAAAGGATGCAGAGGGGGTTTTGAATCCAATCAATGCTCCGGGCAGGATGCCCCAGCCGGGCAGAGCCGTTCACAGACAGCCCCGTTCACCGGCCACCGCTTTCGCTATGAGTCGTCCTGGCGCCCAGAGCGAGCGGAGGCGTCCCCAGCCCCAGCGCTGCGTCAAGGACATCCACCAGCCTAAATATCACAGCAACCACACACACACCGGGTAGAAAAACACCGGCACAGACGGGACTCGGCTGCCACAGACAACCCTGGGCCACACGGGGCGCTGCCCAACCTCCCTGCTGCTTCTGCTGCTTGGGCTGCAGAGCCCACAGAAACCCCAGGGGTCTTCACCAGCACCCAGGGGGTTACACCGAGCACTTCACGCTCCTCCCGGACTGGAAGGAAGGTCCCAGAGCAAAATGAAGAAAAACAGGGGCAGCTGCAGTGAGGAAGCAGGAGGATCCTTCCCTTTTCTGCACACTGGGTCTCCCTGGCGAGAGCAAGGAAATGGGTCTAAAGGGCACGGACTTCCTTGTGCAGGAACGCGTGGCCAGGGCACAGGGCTAAGAACAGTACTGAGAGACAGCATTTAAGGAAAACCTTAACAAAATAACCCAAGAATAGCAATGCAGGAGGCTTTTTGCTCCGCTGAGCCAGCGGGCGTTTTCTACCTGAAAATCCATTTAATCCTGGCTTGGGCTGGTACCAAGCTCTGACTCAGGGGCTGAGCTGCATCCTGGAGGAACAGCCTTTAAATAAGCAGGATCAGCCCCAGGAGAGCATCCAACATTGCTGCAAAACAAACCAAACCCCTTGTCCCTTAAACCCCTCCATCCTGGGGACAGGACCGTTAGATACCGATGGGCTGGGTTCACCGCCCCCGCCTCCAAAACCCAAACTGCTCAAGCTGAACTGAACCACCCCCGCTCCCTGTCCCTCTGTAACAGGAACGGTCTCTCACACAACGAGGTTACAAGTCTGGCACAAAAATGCATTACTTAATTTTAATGGGATACACGCACTAACCAAGCGTCTAAAGCTTCTTACTGCGCTAGCTATGACTGTAACAGATTAATTAATCAAATAATTTGGAGACCGAGCTCTAACGCCTTTCAATTACGTAGCTTAAGGAAATCATCTCATGCCCAAACTGCTGCACAATGCTCCAGTGCCCGGCCCAACACCAAAGGGAAACAGGAGAGAGGAAGCTGACCTTTTCATCTCGACGCAGGAGCACGCAGGTCCTGCAGCCCCGCAGCCAACGGAGCAGGAAAAAACACAAAGGTACCTCTGGGGCGTGAACGGGATTACTCAGCAGCGCAGACACGGGTTAGGACACTGGAGCAGCTGATACAACCTCCACAGCACTTGCTGTTGCTTTATCTCGCAACAAGGGGACAAAAGGAGTCAGTTGGTATTCGCATTTCCCAGCGCGATGACTGCAAACCCCAAAGGTGTCCTACCCCGCTGATCTCTGCAAGCGAGGCAATGGGATGAGCTGGGAACCAGCAGCAGATGATGGAGCTCACCACTTCAGGGCTGTGGAGCACAGGAGCTCATTGCACTGAAGGAAGCCATAGGAGCAGCTCCCAGGCAGCTGAAGGAGCTGAACTGTGGCTGCTCCTGCTCACACGGCTGCTGGTACCCAAACCTGCCCATGGCTCCTGACCTGGGAACGTGGCAGGGCTGCACGGGAGCCAACCTGGGCGTGCACACAGGACAAGTGAATCATGGTCCCCATGGGCTTTGTCACCAGGCTCAAAACCTCCCCAGCAGAGCAGCAGCGCCACAGCCGGGCCCTCAGCCCCCCAGGGAAGCGCAGGATTGCTCCATACCCATGAATGCTCCATCTCCCACCTGGGACGGGAGGGGATCTGCCACCCCATGCAGCACCATTTCTGCCTGGCTTGCACTCTGGCAGCCAAACGCTGCGGCATTTGGGATGAAGCTGGAGACCTGGTCCAAAGGCTTCTGTCCCACTCGCCCCATCCACTCTCCCCCCAGCCAGTGCCAGCCTCCACTTTTACAAACACGAAGCTAAAAGACGGATTCAATCAGGCTGCACCTTTTACCACCTAAGCAACACACGGAGCCATATTTCTCAGTGACGATCAATCAGAGCTCACATTTAGGCCAGGCTCAAGGCAAATCCCAGCTCACGAGAAGCGACACGACCTAAAAACCGACATGAACACTGACGTTAAATGAGTAAAACCTCGACATGGACCAGCTCCCCGGCACAGGAAGGAGCAGGTTGGTATCGCTGCAAACAGCAGCAATCCCAGAGGTTGCCACACACCTTCCCTGGGCAAACCCAGCTGGGGACAGCTCAGCCTCGAGTCATCGGCGCTCCCAGGGACAGAGGCTCCGTTCCCATTGGAAAAGCTTCCCTGAGAACAGGCAGAGCTGGGATCAGCCAGGCTGGGATCACAGGGAGTGTTTGCTGCAGACCCCAAGCAAAGCTGGAGTGTGGGAATGAGGAGCTGCTGCAGCCAGGGTGGGCTCCCCTCCCTCTGCAGGGCACTGTGGTGGATTCACCGCACATTAACTTTACCAGAGGCTTTGGAAGTGTAACTGTTCTGTAAGAGAAGTAATAATACAATTTAAAAAAAAAAAAAGCCCATGGGATGACTCACAGCCACCAGCACAGCCCATGCACCGCTGTGCGAGCCCTTCCGGGAAGGGAAGCCTTCCCCAGGACAGAGCAGCCCTGACTCAGATTTCTGGGAAACGCGGAGACGCATTCGAGCTCCTTCTCCAGGCATGGGGCTCGCTCAGAGCCAGGGCAGCGTTTCTCTGCCCAAAGGGGAGGGAAGAACCCTGAGGGGCCGGGGCACCCCGTGCTGTCAGAAGGCACCTGGGGAAGCAGGAACTCGCCAAGGGAGCCGTGCTTCATGGGCTGGGAGACACCAATGCCTGTGGCAGCCCCTGCTGAGCCGACCCACCTGAAACCCCCACCTCAGCCCAGCCCGTGGTTACCTCAGTCCCAGGTACAGGAGCCAGCAGCGCTAAAAGGGACCCAGGTATCACCTTGCCCACATCCCACTCCAGCTGTGGCCAATCTCCAGCTTCTCAGGGACAAAAAAGGCTCCCACAGGCCAAGTTGTGCAGCAGGGAAAGCAAATTCCTTCCTGGTCTCCCCCCCAGCAGCTGGGGAATCTCTGAAGCACAGGATCCCAGCAACGTAATTACAGCGCAGGCAAGCAACAAGCTGGGCTTTCTTCAAAGCCTTCTGATGCATCAACACATGAGATAGCCAAGGACTCATCTCTGGGAGTTCCCTCGCTGGTTGCATAAACACCAGCTTCAGCTTAACCCCTTCAGGCTGCAGCACGGGCCACATCCCCCAGGAAAATCCCCGCTCCAGCCCAACAGCAGCGCAGCAGAGCCTGGAAACCCAGAGCAGCGCTGACAGCGCCTGAGACCTCACAGAGCTCCCAGCCTCGGGCTGCTCCCGTCAAGTGCAGCAGTCGCTGCCTTCAACGTCACTACTGGGCGAGATGCGCACTGTATTAGCAGCTACAGTGACTGGTTTACAGCTTGTGTTACCGTGTGCACACGATATTCCATAAATTCACTGCAGCAGGACTTTCCCCATGCGCACAGAGATCACCGCATGACTCACACACGTGCTGACACTTTCTTTGCAGTGAGGTGTGGCCGCTGTTTTTAATGATAATCTCCTCATCTAGCCCTAACGAGATAGGAAGAAACAGATTTAAGTCACCCGCACACACTGCCACGCTGACCTTACTCCCATCTGTAGCACAAAAGCACTGACAGACACCGTGAGCTCACAAACGCGCTCCCAGCTACCAAAACAAGGCTGTTTCACAGAGAAAATGACAATGGGCACGGAGCCGCCTCCGGTCTGGCGACAGCTCCCAGCTGGCGAGCTCCCAGGCACGAGCGAGGCGTGCGCTGTACGGGGCCAGAGCACGGCCCAGGCTCTGTGGACAGACGCGGCCCTTCGCCGGGCAGAGCACCGTGGGCTCGTCCTTAATCAATGGGGCTGTCCTTAACCAAACCGCAGCCGAGTGCTTACACGGCTTCCCCTTGCGCAGCTTCAACAGGAGATGATTCTGTAACATCCTGAGGATAAAAAGCAGCTGGACATGAGAGTGCTTCCAAGTAATGAGAGTATGTGACCAAGCCACCAGCGCGGATGCCGCAGAGAAACAATAAAAGGACGCAGCACAAACTCCCCAGCATCGGAAACGCGTCCTGGCCAGTAGGGAACCCTCACCCTGCCCCGTCCCTCACGCTACACCCAGAGCAGAAACAGGTCCTGAGCACAGGAAAGCCCAGAGCCTACCTCCTTATCTCCCCCAGGTGAGCTCACGCAGGGAGGACGGGACAGGTTTCCGCAGCCAGCTCAGGCTGTAACACTTCACGGTCTTACTCATTCTCACTCGGAGGTACACCCTCCAGCCACTCACTGCTGAGGCACAGGAGGCTCCTCCTCTGAACACGGGTCCGAAACTACTAAATTAAGAAATTCCTGCCCATACTGAAAGCGAAATCGGCACCAAACACAGGCGGTCTGCTCCTGACGCTGTCAACAAAGCCCAAGCCCCCACCAGTGCTGTGACAGGGAAGAAGATGACAAAGGCGTTTTCCTAAGGGACGTTTTAAAATCCGGCCGCGTACCCAC
>NW_010207930.1:0-442 GCF_000695765.1 Mesitornis unicolor
GAGATAAACAGATAAAGGGCAATAGGCACAGCAGATAAATGTTGATTTATACACATCCAAGCAAGCGGATATGTACGCAGATGGATTTCATGTGTGCAGGGAGAGGCGGGCACGTATAACCCACGCTAACATTTATACAGGGACACATGCGGAGATGGATGCTGTATGTGTGTGTGCAAATAATTTTCTCTCCATATAACCATCACACTTTCAGCACTCGCAGTTAAAGCAGCAGGGTCCTCTCTGTGCACTCGGTTACAAAAGCAAGGAGTTGCTTATGCCAATAGATCTCCCCGGCTGGAATAAACAGTACTGATGTATAACAGTGATTGCACGAGGAGTCACACAAATTAATTTGTTGGTGCTGAACTATTACATGGCAAACACTGCCCTAAGGCTTTCTGTAATGTCCCTCCAGATGCCAACCAAAACCAACATCATC
>NW_010207931.1:0-1825 GCF_000695765.1 Mesitornis unicolor
CTGTAGAAGCCCTTCTTGTTTTTCTTGGCACTCCTTGCCAAGTTCAGCTCCAGATGCGCCTTGGCCTTCCTGACCTCATCCCTACACACCTGGGCAACATCCCTGTACTCTTCCCAGGATACCTGTCCCTGCTTCCACTACCTATGCAGTTCCATCTTGCCTTTTAGTTTGGCCAGCAGGCCTTGACTCAGCCATGCTGGTCTCTTGCCTTCCTTGCCCAATTTCTTACACCTGGGGATTGAGAGCTCTTGCACTCTGTGGAAAACCTCCTTAAAGATCTGTCAGCTCTGTTCTGCTCTTTTGTCCTTGAGGGCTGTTTCCCAGGGGGTCCTATTGACAAACTCCTTGAAGAGCTGGAAGTTGGCTTTCCTGAAATTCAGGGTCCTGACTGTGCTTCTCATGTGACTCATACGCCTTAGGACAGTGAACTGCACCAGTGGATGATCACTACAGCCCAGGCTGCCTCCAATCTTGACATTCCTGATTAGCTCACTTGCGTTGGTGACCATCAGGTCCAATATTGCTCCCCCTCGAGTAGGGCTGTCTCTTTCTTGTCTTAGGAAGTTGTCATCAAGGCACTCCAGGAGTCTCTTGGATTGTCTACAGCTTGCTGTGCTACTTTTCCAACAAATGTCAGGATGGCTGAAATCCCCCAGCAGGATGAGAGCCTGTGAACTCGATGCCTCCTGGAGCTGGAGAAAGAAGGCTTCATCGACAGGCTCCCCTTGATTGGGTGGCCTGTAATAATCACCAGCCACAAGGCTCTCTTTGTTGGCACGATCTCTAATTCCTACCGATAAGCTTTCAACCTGCTCATGACTATTTTTTAGGGACAACTCTTCACACTCTATCCATTTCTTGACATAGAGGGCAACACCCCCCCCCCTCCTTCCTCTCCTATCCCTTCTGAACAGCTTGTAGCCATTGATAGACATGCTCCAGTCATGGGATTCACCCTCCAAGTTTCAGTAATGGCCACTATGTCGTAGCTTTCTTGTAGCATGGTAGCTTCCAACTCCTCCTGTTTGTTGCCCATGTTATGTGGATTGGTGTAGAGGCACTTCAGTTGGGCTTCCGACCATGTCACCTTCTTAGATGGACACCTCTTCATTTCCCCAAGGTGTTTCATGGATTCTACCATGTTGGCTCCTATTACCTCAGGAGCCTCTGGCTTGTCTCTCTAAGACTTTGCTGCAGTGCCCACTGCATGCCTCAGGGAAACAGGTTGAAGGCCCTTACTATCACCCCATCCATCCAACCTCGGTGTGTCATCCTGCTGCTTGTCACAGGCAATCTTGATGTTATTATCCCCCTCCCCCTCCACATCTAGTTTAAAGCCCTGTCAATCAGCCCTATAATCTCTTGGGTAAAGACCCTCTTCCCCCTTTGAGAAAGATGTCTCCCGTTTGATGCCAGCATACCTGGTGCCGTGTAGGTCATCTCATTATCAAATAGCCCAAAATTGTGGTGGTGACACCAGACATGGAGCCATGTGTTTATGGATTGTATCCTTCTGTTCCTTCCTATGTCACTGCTTGCAACCAGAAGGAGAGAATTAAAAACAACCTGCACCCCAGATTCCCTCACTAACCATCCCAAGGCCCTGAAGTCTCTCTTGATTGCTTGCAGACTACAAGTTGTAGCTTCCTCACCACCCACCTGAAAAATCAGTAGTGTGTAGTAATCAGTGGACCTTACCAAGTTGGGAAGTTTCCTAGCGACGTCCTTAACCCATGCTCCAGGGGCACAACAGACCTCTCTCTGGGGAGGGTCTGCTCGGCATATTGGACCCTACGTTCCCCTCAGAACAGAGTCACCTACAATG
>NW_010207932.1:0-1286 GCF_000695765.1 Mesitornis unicolor
TCAGCACACTTCTACTAATTTGTAGCTGCAATAATTCAGTATTTCTGTAAATGAAATCATAATACCTTGAATAAGCGAGCCCTAAGATAAAGAATTCAAATGGGCAATTAGATGTGAAAAGTTTGTTTTAGCAATTTGCCCAGACTCACCCAGCAACTTAGTGCCAAATACAGGGTGAATCAGAGCTGATTCAATTTAGGAACCAGCTTTTCTCTAAAGCTTTGATCACTATCAGCCTGCTATCTTCCAAAACACAGAATAAACAGACTTCAGGACAGTCACCTCCACTACACTTGCTATAGCCTGGGACAAGATTCCTTTGACAGGGGAAAATTTTGCTGGCTGTTCTGTAAGTATGCTAAAAGAGGCACAGACGATGAATGAAAAACTGTCTTAAAACTAGCAGTGCTTACCTTCTGAGGTTTTTATAGCCCTGAATAGGTGTTTTGTGTCATGGCCCTAACTGTGTGCACTGTCAAATCAAAAAGCAGTGAGTGCCAGTGATATGCAGAGGGTTGGAACATGCAGATCTCTGCTCCTTCAGCACAGGAAATAACTGAAGGAAAGGAGGAAGCTGTGCTGAAGAATGGAGAAAATATGCTGATGGCAGGCCTCTGGTCACAGCCCTTCACCTCTGACTTTTTAGGAAAAAGAGGACATTTAATATCATCTGTTCTGTATCCTTCACTGCCTCTCTCCTGCCTTCTGCTCACGCAGACTCCTTATTCCTAATCCCATTTGTCTTTTATTACTTATCTCACTAGGAAGAAGTTCTTTGAGTTTCATGACTCAGTCCCCGCAGCTGCTGTTTGCACCACCATTTATCATTAAACCTATCTCCTTCGTGTTCCCCTGTCTCACACCTTTCAGTACAGCTTCCCAATCTCCGCAGCTCTGGGGCTTCACCCCATTCTCCCCAGTCCACTGACCCAGTATCAGCCAGTGCCATTCTTTACTCTCTAACTATTCTCTAGTTTCTCCTTGTATCTTCTCCCTTCTGGATCTCTTTCCATCTGTGCTACCCTTACTCACTGGTTGTCAGTCACTGTTGTCTTTCTCACACCACTCCAAATAATTTGTCCAGTCTCAGTCTCTCCCTTCTTCTCTGTGGAATTCATTTAAACAGTCATTTAAACTCCACAAGATCTGGTGACAGGATAAATACATCAGTTTTGGCAATTTACTGAATCACTAGCATGTTTAGAATAATTCAAAATACACAGGCTTGCTTTCAAGCTTGCTAGAGAGCTGCACAGAGGAAAAGGGAAACGGACTGGAAAACATGC
>NW_010207933.1:0-8097 GCF_000695765.1 Mesitornis unicolor
AGCACTGGAACAGGCTACCCAGAGAGGTTGTTTCAGAGAGTCTCCTTCTCTGGAGACATTCAAAACCCACCTGGACACGTTTCTGGGTGACCTAGTTTAGGTGATCCTGCTCTGGCAGGGGGGTTGGACTGGAGGATCTTTCTAGGTCTCTTCGAACTCCTAATATTCTGTGATTCTGTGATTCTTCTCAGCTCCTTCCTTGAAAGCTGAATTTGGATTTGAACAAGTGCAGAAAAGGTACACTGTGACACATGGTGGAGTGGAGAACTTCAGGATGTGATGAGACAGAAAAAAGGTGGATTAAGGAGCTTGGCAAAATGGAATATGGTCTTTAAATACATTGGGATGTATACATAGGAAAGAAGAAGAGTTCCTTAAGTTAAAGAGCCAGACTGGCATAAAAAAAAACTGGTCATAAATATGCTCAGGATGGAAATGAGAGGGAGTTTTCTAAACAGCAGTGCAGTGAAATTCTGTAATTACCCTCAAGCAGAGCAGTAGGAGAACCTATACAGTTGCTTTCAAGCTAGCATTTGACTAGCTTGAAAGAGGCCATTTTAAGATATGTGAGGGATATCATAAATCTGTTTTGTCTATAAAGGGACAGGTCACAAAATCACAAATCATAAAAAGCACCTTCCTCGTTTTTGGGAAGGGGCCTGGTGGATTTATATTTTAAAGAAAAAACAAAAGGAATAGGTAAACCACTTCCCAAAAGGGGTTCATCTGCTGTGGTTTCAGCTGACTGCCTTTTTCTGAGTTACTGACATTCTTTAAAGAGAGATGACAGGAATACAGATGTGGTCCTTTTAGCCTACAGCACACTATTACAGAGTTGCCTGAAGCTAAAAAAAAGCAGAAATATAATACAGAAACAGTGGAGATTTGTATTTATTATGGATTCCTGTGTTATTTCATTCAGTTACAAATTTGTCTAATGATAGATAACTCTCCAAAACAATTTTTTGGTTTCTTTTAATTTAGATTGCAGTATGGACACTTACCTGAATTATCCAAGTTACTTAGATATGCATTGCTGGACTGGAAAATTCAGGTAAACATAATCTAATAAGATTTCTGATGCTTTTTGTTTCCAGGAACAGAGATTCCATGTAGAAAAGTGCATCTGGGAGCAAGAGTGACCAGAGATAAACAGAAGAGTGATGAAAAAAACAAAGTGGGAACTGCTGTTCCCTGAAGCCATAGTAAGTTTTGTAAAGGTTGAAGTTCCCATTGTTTATCCAACAAACTTCTTAGGTGGCTGCAGTCACAGTAAGTGTTTTAAAATTTAGGTACATCTACCTCTTTAATAGCATTTTCTGATCTTCATTTCTCATTCCATCAGCTAACAGAATGACTAGGCTGTTTAACATGGATGGTACTCCTCTCGTAGCATCTTTAATCAACAGGCAAAGCAATGCCAGTCAGTTCCCTCTTTCCAAAGAAGAGCTGCTGCCTGAGGAAGGGAAGTCAGGAGAACTCTCACCACTCACATGGAAATGAAGCTTTGACATCTAATGCATTGATGCCTACACCTCAGTGAGTGACTATGAGCTCATACATGCACGGGAGAAAGACAGGCACTTTTTCAGATACCTACTTCATGAAGAAAGAGGCATCACTTTAGAAGTGTGGATTTCTCTCCACTGCAGGCAGATGAATTCCCATACTGTGAGTGATCAGGTTCACCCAGGAGGACAATGGCAGAAGGTCTCCGGCTTTGAATTGAATGCCCGGATGAGGGATGAGCTGGGTTTCATGCACTCGGGCTTGAGAGGTACAGCTGGTCAGATGTTAAGAATCAAGGAGAGACTGCTTTAAGCTAAGTACAATAAACAGTTTTTATTTCTATTGCACCCTTTAACATTTGCAAAGCACTTGATGCAGTGGGAAAGCACTTCAGAGTTGAAATCTAATAAATAAATCTGGTGTTCAGAGTAATTTTAATAAATATGACTTTCCTCTTCTGTAACAGAGTCCCCTAACATCACCAGAATGTAAAGGTGAGGGAATGAAATAGAAGACAGTTCCAAACTCCAGAAACTTTTATTAAGCTTGTGTCTCAAGGTTGGTGTGTTGCTAATGTGGTCACAGACAAAAATTATATTAAGGATTTCTCAAACTATTTGTTTTACATGGGATTTTAGCAGCCTTTACAATCTTGTATTATTAATGCATCCCTTCCAGCCTGGTGGTCTTTTCTATTTACAACAAAAGATTAAATTCACTAAAACTCCCAAGGAGTGGGAGATGGATGGAGTTCAGCTCCAGAGATGACAGGGAAAAGAAACAGAAATATCAATTGCTAGTATTTCTTAATAATAATAATAATAATGATGATGATGATGATGATGATGATGATGATGATGCCAACAACAACAATAATAACAATAATAATAACTATAATTATAATGATGTTTTTCTAGATATTAGTTGATCAGTAATTATTTAATAAAGGATTTATCTTGCTAAATACAGAATCCTCCTAGATAACTGAGCCAGGAAATATGTGAATTTAAGAGAGAAGGTAATCCACCTTGGATGGAGGAAGATCGATAACAAACTGCTATAAGTAGCTTTAGGGAGTAGATTGAAGGGGAAAGGGAGCAGCTGAGACACAGGACTAATTTGTTAATGGCTGAGAAACAGTATGCCATGAAAGTGCTGGTGCTGTGAAGTGATGCTAAGATGCTCCTTTGGACCCTCAGTACAAGTTGCTGTGACACATGCTGGAACAAAGCTAAGATGAAAGAAGGACTAGGGACACGCTTGAAAGAGAACCTGATGAAGCATTTTATTATTGTTCACTTTTGTAGCTTTGATTACAGTTTTGGGATTAAGCACAAACACTTAGTTTTTCTATGAAACCCTTTATTTATTGTTTTCTGCAACCTCATCAATTTATATATAGTCCCAAGGTGAAGGATAAGCAGTGAGTAGACTACCCTCAAGGAATAGCAAAACTCAGAGAATTTTTTCTTTTTTTTTTTTGGTGTGTCATTCCTGTGAAGGGTTTGGGGCTTTGCAGAAGCTGGGGTGTACTGTTTCTACCAAGCTGCAAGGATCCGTTTAGGAGCTGTTAAGCCCACAGGTTAGGACAGTGGAACAGGCTCCCCCACGTCAGAAGCACATTGATGTTTTATGTAGTGGACAAACAAACAACTTGTGATTTCAGGGACAACACACAGGACACCAGCTTTTCCCTACTTTTAAACCACAGTAGGAATATGCATCAGGGTAATGGAATCTTCTGAATTTGTGTTTCATCTCAGAAGCAATGATGGGAGCACTGCAGACCTGTGTGGTTCCTTTGTGGTATCACAGAATCACAGAATCACAGAACGTTAGGGATTGGAAGGGACCTCAAAAGATCATCTAGTCCAATCCCCCTGCCGGAGCAGGAACGCCTAGATGAGGTTGCACAGGAAGGCGTCCAGGCGGGTTTTGAATGTCTCCAGAGAAGGAGACTCCACAACCTCTCTGGGCAGCCTGTTCCAGTGCTCTGTCACCCTCACTGAGAAGAAGTTTCTTCTCAAATTTAAGTGGAACCTCCTGTGTTCCTGTGTTCCAGTGTATCCACCAGGTGAAACTGTACGAGGACTTTTGCTTGGTTTCTAAGATGGAAGCTGTGGTAATATCCCTCCTCTGAGCAATATCTAAGTTTGGCAGCACATTATATTGAGCTGATTTTATATTGACTCTTCCTATACTAAGATATATGCTTCTCAGTGATGAAATATTTGTAATTTTAATGATTGAATATGAACAGACATGTTTAACTTTCATGGTTAATGATCTCTTTGTTTCTGCTTTTAATCCCTGACTATTACACTAATGGACTCAAATTACTACAGTGTTCAAGAGGCCATTAGGCTCTTCTATAGGACATGTAATGCTAATGGCAATTCAATTCAAAAATTCAAGCATTTTGCTCTTTTACTGAAATATTTGTAGTCTTCACTTCTGAAAAAAAGTTTTCTGTTTTAGAAGAGTTCATAGACTAACATGATGCTTTTTAAAAATTATCACAGCTTATTTTTTCATGTATGTAAGTATTGACCTAAGAAGTGTTCTCTGTATGCTTGCTGAAGCATGTTACTAACCATTAAGTGGAAATCAGAAACTCTTGGCCTCTTGCCTAAAGAAACAAAACAGTTCCCTGAGACCTGGGCTATAGCATTATTGCTATCATAAATATTCATTGCAGTCCAGAACAATCCTAAACAGGGAAAGCACAATCTGAAAATAAAAATAATAACCTTTGCTCTCAGCTTTCAAAGAGTAAATCAACTCGCAAGTTATTTTCATGAAATGCAAGATGATGAGGAATCACATCTCTTGACTAGCAGATACATGTTCACTAGTTCTTTGGTTATTCATTTGGTGTCAGCCTGTTATAATACTTTAAAATATTACATGTATTTCTTTAAAACTGGCCAACTATCTAGGATGAATCTAGATATATTTACCAACAGATGGTCTTGTAATAATTACTAGAGCTGCCAGAATCCCCTCCCTCAATCTGCTGGCCACTCTTCTTTTTATGCAGCCCAGGATATGGTTGGCTTTCTGGGGCTGCAAGTGCACTTTGCTGGCTAATGTCCTATTTTTCATCCACCAGTATCCCCAAGTCCTTCTCTGCAGGGCAGCTATCAATCAATTTTATTGCTCTTATCCATGTGCAGGACCTTGCACTTGGTCTTGTTGAACTTCATGAGGTTCACATGGGCCCACTCTTTAAGCCTGTCAAGGTCTCTCTGTGAGGCACCCTTTCCTTCAAGTGAATCAACTGCATCACTTACCTTGGTGTCATCTGCAAACTTGCTGAAGGTGCACTCAATCCCACTATGTCATTGATTAAGATATTAAAAAATATTGGTCCCAGTACGGACCCTTTAAGGACACCACTTGCTAGTGGTTTCCACTTGGACATTGAGCCATCGACTGTAACAATCTGGACGTGGCCATCCAGCCAATTCTTTATCCATCTAACAGTCCATCCATCAAACCCTTCTCTCTCCAATTTAGTGGCAAGAATGTTGTGGGGGACTATATCAAAGGCCTTACAGAAATCCAGGTAGATGACATCCATAGCTCTTCCCTTGTCCACTGATGCAGTTACTCCATCATAGAAGGCTACTAACTTAGTCAGACATGATTTGCCCTTGGTGAAGCCAGGTTGGCGGACTCTAATCACCTCCTCGTCTTCCATATGTTTTGACGTATCTTCCAGAAGGATCTGATCCATGATCTTACAGGACATGGAAGTGAGGCTGACTAGTTGGTAGTTCCCAGAATCCTCCGTTTTACCCTTTTTAAAAATGAGTGTGATGTTTTCCTCTTTTTCAACCACTCGAGACTTCTTTTCCAGGCACTGGGGACTACTATGTTTATAAACAAGTAATCCAATGGAACATAAATTGAGTCAGTAACTTAAAAGAGTGTACTTTAAATCAGTCTATAGAATTCCTTAGTTATATTCACAGTTCCTTAGATCTGGGCCAAAACTTCTAAACACTGAAGCATAATATTGCATATAATATTAGAAGTCAAACAAAAGGTAAAATATATGTATTAAAAAAAAGTTGATACTTCTTCAACAGACTGAAAACTTTGCTGGTGAAACAACTAAACAGATGATAAAAACTAATAGGGTGCTACTGAAAGTGGACAATCTGAGCTATTCCAGGTAAGGGCTCATTTCCCCAGCAGGGTTTGAGGGTTGCATTTACTGCTTGAGTGCATTGCCTACTGCGTTTTGTGACTAGTGCAATAACAGATCCTGCTGGACTCTACTATAAGCACTTCCGATCAATCAACACTGGCATCTTCCCGTAGCTTTGCTATTAAAAAGTAGAGGTAACTTTTTTAAGCAAAGGCCATTCGTGTAATTAAAATAATACTAACAGTCTGCAAATGAACACAATTTAAGGCAAGTCACTAAGAAGCTTATTTTCTTTCAAAAGTCTGGGGTAATAGGATGCTGCTAATTGATACTTTTTAATGCCCCCCAGGTACATTTGCAGAAGCTGGCCTTGTTTACTGGTGTGTATTACGAGTACGTTGACAATGCATGCAAGGTAGGAAAGCACATTTATTAAATGGGTTCTTGTTGCTTTGCATCAGTGAGTTCATCTGCATGTAGGAAAAAATGTTCTGAACATCAGCATCAGTGGTGCATATGAGGGACTAGAGATAAGTACTGTAAAAGGTAACTCATTCAAAATGTAACATCAACTTCATTGTGAGAATACCCTCTCAAGTTCACAAACTGTGGTGTGACAGACTGTTTCTGGGACAAAATGCTTAGGGAAGATGGGGTTTGAAAGATACAGATAAACCTGAGAATACTCATATCTTTTTAATTTTTTTTTAACTATAAGAGTTTGTGCTGAAATTCCTGTAACACTCATTCTTTTGGTAGATCGAAAGTGCTTTTGTGTGACCAGTCTGATCAGTCATGAAGTAAGCAGTGCTGCTGAAATGTATCTGTGTAATTATATGTTTGCAAAATGTGTACAATGAAATATGTTACAATCAGCTTTTGCATTTGAATGTCCTGCAAGAGCTGAATTAATCTGATGAATTATTGTGTGTGAATGATCTGCTTGGTTACAAATTCCAAACTAAATCACATGTTCCTTTTAATTTATATTTTGCCCTAAGTATTGATGATGAGACAGATATATTTTTCTTGCTCTTCTGGCCACTCTTAGCTGCCAGTTCTAACCATCATTAAAAGGTGTGGCAAAGGGTGGCAGCAGCAGCAGTTGAAGACGTTTGAGGGTGAATTATCTGAATATTTGGACTAACTGCTGAATCACTTAATGCTGAAGTTTCTCATGCTGATAAGGTTGATATTTTTCTATGCAATTCTCTTTAGGCTCTGACTCATAGTAGGAAGGAGATGGTATAATCAGAGAGGTGCACTCCAACCAATTCATTTTTTTTTCTCATGAGTTGTGACAGCAAAAACACCCCAAACCTCACATGCAGTTTCAAGAGAATAACGATCTACATTTTCTTATTTTGCTAGCTATTTTCTGTATGACTTCTCCAGTGACCAATGAAATAATTATCAATGTTTCTATTAACTTCAATAAGCTTTGGGAGTATATTGTGTATATCAATATCAATTAGCTCTGGTAGTACATTGTGTAAAACTGCATGTTTTCCTTTTGATCCAAGTAGAGATGCATGTCATCCCACTGAAGTTATATAACTAGATTTTTCCAATAATAAAATAATAGCAATACTTATGGTTAAGAAACTCACATCTAGTGATTTCTAGTGCTTAAAAGACAAAGCCTAATGCAACCACCCCAGAAGCAGCGGAAGCAAATAACACAGATTCAACTTGTACCAAATCTTTTAGCAGCCAAAACAGCATTTCTTCATTAAATATCTATCTCTTTGTGCCCTTTCAGCTCCATTTTATAAATCAATCTGCTCAGTAGAAAGCCTAGAATTTGAAGGTATAATTTACACAGGAGAAAACCCAGATTTTGCCTGCAAGCTTTCTCCCTTTGTACTCTTCTTGGTCTCTCTCAAAAAATAATTTATCTGGCTTACTTTCTAGAGCTGGAAACACAAGATTTTATCCCACTTTAATGTGCTTTTTATCCTCATTTTCACACTATTCACTTTTTATTTAGCCTAGGTTCCTTAGGTGAAGTGTTTATGCTAACCCAACTTCTAAAGTTGTATTGGTAGCTAATCCTATCAGAAGCTTCTCTTTACACTATATGTATTGTAGAGGTGTTAATTAAATATTGATTCTCCTGACGCTTTTCTGCATTTTAACTTCTACAGTTTCAGGGTTGTTATTTATTAATTTGGGTAGACAATCTTCTCCTTTTCTTCATCCATCTTCAATAAATACTAGTGCAGAATCAGAAGTGTGTGGTAAAGGAAAGGATAAAGGGAACATTTACCATAGTTACGAACTCAGCTAGAAAAGACTGTAAACAATTTGGGCCATCTTTCAGAACCTTCACTTCCTGTATCTGTAGAACTCTACATCTGTGAACGCAAGTTGTTAAATATGTTGTTACTCTTCTTTAAATACATAAATTACATATATATTGAGACGCTCTT
>NW_010207933.1:8128-18605 GCF_000695765.1 Mesitornis unicolor
CAGCAGACTTCTTAGTTGCCTTTGAAAATTTGTCCATGTGTACTTAATTGTCTTAAAAGGACAACATAAAGATTTGAGTGACAGTGATTTTCTAGAACATGTGTCTCACCTAGTTAACACACTCAGTAATTTACTCAAAACAATAATTTCAGCCATTTTTAATTGGTCAGCCTACAGATGCTGCCTGAGAAGACATATGTCTATGCAGCGAAGTAAGCCTTACTGACAATAAACCTTCTTTTTTAAGCTACATTTCGCAAACCTTTCAGAAGTAGTCCATGGCTCTCAAGATTTGGTCGTTTACAGATTGAAAATCCTTCATAAAATCCATTTCTCCAGACTCAGTGGACAAAGGACAACTTTTTCTTCAGTAATAGAAAGGCAAAGCAATAAAGTACTCTGGCATAATTGACTAGTTATTTCCACCCCTTTTTTTCAGAATAGGCTTTTTCTAGGAGAAGCTGCTTCTACCTTTTGAATAGGTTGCTTGAAATCACTCTGATTGGAAAAGCTAATTGAACACAACTCAGTGATGAGTCAGACCCAATAGGAGTCAATTATAAGATACACTTGCCAGAAAAGAAAATAAAATTCTGGGAAGTATTAATAGCAGTGTCATAAGCGAGACATTGGAGGTAATTTTTCTGCTCTATTTGGTTGTGGTGAGGATGCAGGTGATGGTAGTCTGCCTGGTTTGGGCACCTTACTTAATGGATGACAACAAATTGAAGAGAGCCTGGAAGAAACAGACAAAAGCAATAAGAGGGTTTAGAAGTAGCATCTATCAGAAAAAGTGAATACAAGATCATTATCTTAGTTATGTAAGGCACTTTTATTGTCACTTGTTCTCTGATAAGAGGAGAAGTAAACAGCTTATATCACAGGAGTGGCTATGCTCACTCTCCTGAAGGGTGTTTATTTGTCCCCGGGAGGCTTCCCTGGCTTCCAGCTGTGGCGTGCGGGCTCACCGATGCGGCTCAAGGCCCCACTGCAGTCCTCAACCCTTGCAGCAGATCCTAGCTTAGCTCCTGTCCCACTGCATGTTGCATCTACTCACTCCCACATCTCTGTAGCATGGTCTTCAGCTCCATTTCCACTTCCTATAGGTTTGGCTCTCAGTGTAGAGTCCTGCAATGGCCTAGCTGCAATGGATCCTCTTGAAGTGCATGTGTGAAATAAAAAATCAGATACATCAGTCCCTAGGATTGCTGGGAAACACACAGCACAGTCACTGCTTTGTTTTCCCCTTCCAGGCACACCTGCATCCTTATGAAAAATGTGCAGGTATGTTTGGAAGAATCTCAACTAGACTCGTTCTCAAGAGTCTAATCACAGAAGAACTCCAGACAGGATAACCTCCTATGTGTTCATGAGACTCCCACAGATTAAGGGAGACAGCCATGTCCCAGGACCGCCCCTATGCCTCCCTACACAAGGAGGTGCACAAAGGAAAGCAATGCAAAGGGCACAATGATGATCTAGTGTGTTCATGGTAGGTGTCCTAGACTTGTGTTTCTTTGTGTGCCTTACTTGGAATAAGTGGACTGAAAATGTTGGGGTGCTTACTGAAAATGGAAAACACTCCTGAGAAGACTGGCAGAGATCAGTTCATCATACCACCAAAATACACCATGTTCCTACCCATCTTGATGCAGCAGTGGTCAAGCACAAAGTATTGGCAATGCATCTCTGCTCATTACTGGCCTCCCTCAACACATCCTCAGAGTACTTTTTGAGGATGAAGAAAGCCAACCTCAACCGTGCTGAGTGGTTACATATCCACAGAAATACTGCCTCAGTGAGTATTTGGCTTGTGTGGCAAGGGTATGGTAGCAAAGGAGGTTACATGGGTGCCTTTTGTGAGAAGCTGCTAGAAGCCTCCTCTATGTTCAACAGAGTCAGTACCAGCTGGCTCCAAGACTGACTTACTGCTGGCCTGGACATCCAGCCAGTTTTTTACTGAACAAGGAGTCCATGCCATGAGCAGCCAGTTTCTCCAGGAGAATGCTGTGGGAAGTGGTGTCAAAGGCTACTTCAGAAGTCCTGGCTACTTGAGAACCTGTTCTGCATTTTAGTCCAATGACCAAGCCATGCTTGGATTAATATGTGTAGCACCATTAGGAGGTACTTAACACCACTGTTGTGATTTGGATAACTGTTGCATGCTCATGAAGTCTGCCTATCCCTTTTCCTCAAACACCACTGTATCTGCCCAGTCTCCTTTCTTTGCCGGCTGTGGCCTTGTGAGGGATGCAAACAGACCAGGGCACATTTTGGTCTTCTCTTTCTGTAGTAACTCACCCAGAGTACTATAAAACTTTCTATAAAGGATGAGGATAAGGATAAGGAAACACATATAGCACCAGGCTGCACCCATCTTATGGGCAGCTGCAAGCTTCCCTACAGCCACGGGCAAAGAGAGATCCTGGTGAACCTCCCCCATCTTTGTAACACTTAGGTCAAAATATGGTTCTGCCACTGCCTTGCACTGCAGCCTGGGTAAAGAGCTGTGAGTTATTTACAATGTGGTGGTTTTGCCATCAAATTGCACCCCATTTTTCAGAGACACTTTGTGTGAGTTGGCTGGGCCCTGTGCTGTGATAAAGCAGGTCTGAGTAGCCTTGCTACCTACTGGTGGTGGCCAAACTGAACAGTGGAGCTAGATCCTGCCCCAAGGTACAGCCAACTCCCAGTCTTCTTGGTCAGTATAGATCCTTGAATGTCAGGTAGACATCTGCCACCACAGTACTGCCATCCCCATTCCTGCCTCAGGTATTGGAAAGTGGAAACAAAATATGTCCTTGCTTGATGGCAAAACACAGTGCATCATTGCCTTACAGGGTGCAATAGCTGACTCTGCATCAGAAAAGATCTGTCATCTCGGGATAGATGTCTAAAGCAACACTGGGCTTTGTCCTGATTGCTTCATGGTAGACGTCTCCTTTTCACAGCTGTACCTGTGACATGGTCTCTCTATGTATAACTCAGCATTGGTTTTGGTCTTTTAGAAAGACAAATAATGGTGGAAGTTTACTTTTATGTCTGTTTTTTTAGTCTTTTGACAAGCTTCTGCATGCTTCTTTCCTTCTAAGTGTCTATGTTTGAGATTATTTTCCTTACCTTGAGAATATTACCTTGCATTTTTTTAACAGATTAATCTGTTCTGGTTTTTCACATGGTCAAGAAGTTTGATAGTCTGACTATTGTATCCACATTCACCCTTTTCTGATACCTACCCAGTTTTCCAAGGTTTAAACTGACATTACAGTTTTATAGACAATTACGATATTTAAAGCATTTCCGTTATAGCTCAGATGTATCTCAGTTCAATTTTCAGAGCAGTCTTAGGCATATAATGCACACACCTCCTCCTTCTAGCAGCTCTGAATTACTCTTTTTTCCCCCTGAAACAAAGTAATATCTGACTTCCAGCACTGCCACTCTATATCCCAGGAGTTGAAATTGTTGTTGCTGAGGCTTTGAGGCAGGACAGTGCCTTGCCTGCTTGGGCTGCAGGCTACTTAGGGTTAGGTCATGTGAAGAGGACGCAGGAGGCAGGGTAGAGATGCTGCCATGTATGTACAATTATTCAGCTGATTAATTCCTTGGAGGAATGAATAGACCCTACATTTTTTGTAAGTTTTAAACAAGCAAGAGATTACCTGTATGAGCTACCTGACTGGCATATACTGTTGTGAAATGAACATAATGTGATATTTAAGATTTCCATCTCATTCTGTCTCAGACCACATAAGGAAGGAGAAAGGAAAAACAGGGACAGTTTATTCAAGTTATAGAAAACATAATTTAAAATAAAGACTTGTATTTTAAACGTGGACTGAAAACTTATTGACAGCAATGGAGTTTCAGTTATCAAGTTAAATCTAAAGGATTAAACTCTTGAATCATTTGTGCTAAAAGTAACATACTGTCCTCTCACCTCTAGTCTTTTATCTCAGGTTAGGTACCTTAAAAACTTACTTTTTTCTCATAATAAAAGATGCTGGGCTACTGAGAAAACATACAGTTCTAACTGCTACAGCAAGTTTGGAAGACTGAATTGGTTTGGAAAAATAAGGGTGAACACGGGGACCAGTACAATTCTCCAAGTGAATCAATGATGTAATTAAATCCACATACCAAAGAAATAAATACATCTGAAGATAAAAAGAGGTGTAAGCAGTCAGCCAAGGACCAAAGTCTTACAGAATACAAAATAGTATCAGTTGTCTCACTTTGTTGAGGTAACTATGATTTATACTTGGTAAGAGTCCTAGGCACCACAAAAATGTGGAAAGAAGAGAGATTAGAGACTCTTAAGTCAAAACTTGATGTTGAATACTTTTTTAATTTGGGAAAATTTACAGAGAAGAAAAATATAGACAACATTTCACATGCTGACAAAGTTACTTGTAACTCAACTGTTTATTAAAATATTCCAGCTTCCTATTGAAAGAATAAATATTGTCCACAAAATCCCCGTTTCTGAGGACTTTAATAGCAATTTTTCACTTACAGTGAAATCTCTTTGAATGAGTGGGTTTTAAAGTACTAAAACTACTGTAGGAACAGATTTAATGTAGACAGTGCAGTACAATTAAAGATCCTTCGCTATATTAAAATTACTAGTTTATTAACTTAGCCATATCTAATAAAAAACTTTTCTTTTGGCCCATCAAACCATCTTTCCTTAAGTAAGTTAACTCCAAATGAATGCACAGCTTAACAAAAATAGGGCAATGTTGGTTTTTTTGTCTTTAGATAAGTTATTGTTGGGCTTTTTTTTTTCTCTTATCCACTTAGATATTCCCTTAGTCAATTCTCATGGTCTGAACAAGAGACTAATTTATGCTGGGAGTAAAAAGAAAGTACTGATATAACTTTTTATAACCCAATATGAGCTTTATACATAGGGAATAATACTTACTTTCCTATTTCTTTTTTTTTCTATGCCTAACTTTTTCTATCATGCATGTTGCCTTTAGGAGTGTGACATTTAAACATATTTACAAATTTTTATTTAAAAATATATTAAAAATATTTAGAGTTTCAAAGCTGACTTTCAGAAAGCAGACGTAAAAGAGCAGACACTTTCCAGAACACATTCTCTTTTCCCAGTGCACCTTTCCTAGTCACCGTACTCAGGTCATTCTGCTAATTCATATTCTGGTTGGTTTGGAATCAGAATTGTAGATTTGTATTTATGTGTGAATACAAACTGAACAGATTTGTTTCCTGAAATCTCAGAGAACGATACAGGGAACATAGTTGCATATTTGTTGTCAGATCTAAAATCTCTTGAAGCTCGATAAGAAAAGAATGAAGTTTTCCCTGATATTGCTCGGGCTGTTCAGGTCAGATACTGTAGATTAGTTGTATTGAAAACAGTCTTGTAAAAATCCATGGAGAGGCAGCAATTTTGCAACCACTTGAATAAAAATTGTCTCTAGGAGCATTATATTTTCAAAATCCTTGGCAGTACCAAGGGGATCGTTTGAATCTTAAAGGAGAGCTGGAAAAAATTGTATGGAATGAAAATGGCTTCAAAGGAAAATAAAAAAGCAAGTCTAGTTTAATGTCTTTTCCACTGGATATCACAAAATAAATGACTGAGATTAATCAGGCTAAAAAATTCTATTTCCATCTTCCAGTATGTTGATAAAATATATTTATGTTTTCATGATTTTAATAAAGAAGTTTCTTTTTTTACCTTGAAATGTTTGCAAAACATAGAGGATACCAAGGCTTTTAACTGTATGTTCCAGTAATTAATGATTATTGTCTCTGTTCTAAAGATCTAAATCTTTGCATTTTGCTTGTGCAGACTGCTACCCATAAACTGTGGCTAATATGAAGACGGCATTTCCATGGAAAGATTAGAGCTCGTCCACTTGTAGAAAATTTTTCACTGAGGAAAGCTATTCCTGTGAGCTAATATATTTGCTTTTAGCTTTAGTACTAGAGACCTAGGCTGTGATGTAGAACATCCTAGGTTCAAATCTTGCCGAAGATCCAGACAAGAAATCATATCCTCATCTTATACTGCCTAGTGAATAGATCAACTCTAGAGAATATTTACAGAGAAATACCTCCCAGTGATTGACTTAACTTCATTTACCATTTCCTCCTTCTGTCTGACTGGGATTTGCTTTGAGCAATTGCTGGCAAACTGAAGTTAAGTGGGTAACATACAGTTTAGTACCTCTGAAAGTTGTCCTGGCTTTCAAAGAGCCAGTCAGATTAGACAGTTCGATTTTTGGCAGATGTGGATGGTCTAGAAATAAGAAAGTAGTATTGTCCAGGACCCAGGCTCAAGGACTATCTTTACACCAAACTTACAGAAAATATTTCCTAGTTTAAGGAAATTCTGGTTTAGCTCTGTAGTTTTAAAAAGCATTATTTGTCATTCATGTATTTCTTATCTATCATTGCTCTTAAAATTCACTGAAACTGTTGTATGTCTTAAGTATAATACATTTTCTTTTTGCCTCTATTTTCTTTAGTCTTGGGGTTTAGCAATTGCATGTTTTTGTTGGGATTTTTTTGTTTGGGTTGGGGGGGGTGTTTGCTTGGGTTGGAGGTTTTTTTGCCTGTTAATTTGGGAGAACTGAATCTTGCTCTATGCAGTACACACATGCTTGATACAATGTGGAACCATGCATATTTCGCATCATTATTTTTGCCAGAAGGAGTCCAAGGCATCTAATGATCATTTATACACTATATAACTTGCATTAGAACCCTTTCATTAAGCCTCCCCCTTTCCTGTTGAAAAGAGAAAACCTATTTGGGAAAGGTGGAAAACTGAAAATATTATACAATGGCTCTTGAAATCATGAAAAAGCTTGTTAAAAGGCTTTTTGCAGGTCTAGCGTGTCAGTGTGTCCGTGCCATACTGATTTTCATCTCAAGAGTTTGTCCTTAAATTAAATTTCAAAAAAAGCGTTTCCACTTTCAGCTACTAACAATCAATAGTATGGCTGAGCCAGTCTTTTCTTTAATTGTACCATCAGGGTTTGCAAGGTTATAACTTCCATTTTCAGGTCACATACTTTTATTTTGAAGATAGTTGCAATCTGACTAGCTATTCCCCTTGCATCACTAACAGAACATGGTAATGATGTTGTCACTGGTTAATTTTCATCATGTCTAAGCTTGTAAACTGCTTATGGTTTGCACAGTTACCTGAAAAAGTCAGCAACAGCTACTACTGAGTTATGGTGAAGCTTTCATACAGAATGATTTGGGTGCAAGTCACCCAGACTTCAGCCACCAAGCGGTTACACTGCCAGTCTAAGTTAATTCTGCATTTTTTCTGTGCTGGGTTGGTCCCAGCTAGCAACCCAGCCAGCAAACAAGTTTACCTATGCAAATTATGGTTCACAGGTTTCCTCAGGTTTCTCAATCCCATGGTAAACTTTGTGAAGACTTTCACATCTCATAGCATAGCAAGACCTAATTCAAGCTGACCATTTGGTTTGATCTTTTTACTTTAGTTACTCCTCACCTTTCTGACTGTGCCTTGTAGCAGTCTTCATTCTGCCAGGTCCCCCTAACCCCTGCTTGCTCCACTAGCTGTTCCAGCAGCTTCTGTCACTTCAGCTCTGAAGTAAGTGAGTATAGCATGGGAAACCAAACAGACTGTTAGCTGACAACAGGCTCTTAAGTAGCTTTATTACTTTCCACAACTTTGCTTGAAACTCTCAACACACAAAGCTTTCTGCTCCTCTTTCTCTAGTCTTTGCACTCTGAAGTTGAGAGCACATTTACACAGAGATAGTTCACATACATATTTCTGTGCACTGTTTTCATTATGAACTTTCACCTACTTTATGATATATCTTCCTTTTTGGCAGAGATGCCTCTCAAATATGGCAGCATACTACAAGCTATAAACTGTGTTCAGACCTCAACACAAGCTAAACAACTATGTTTCAGACCTGTCCATTTATCTTCCCTACTCTCTGCCACAAGGGACCCTAGTAAACCTTTCTCATAGGATCCTTTCTTCTCTGGAGAACTTGGAGAAGAAAAGGCACATAGGGATTTCTGCTTTCTGCTCTGTCTATCAGGATCACATAATGGTACATGAGATGAAACCCACCATTTAGAGTTTGTAAATCAGTTTATAATCAGTGCCTTGCTACAGAGTGAACACATCTTGAGCAGGTGCCCACAAATCACAGCAAACTGCTCTGTGAACCAGGAATTAGCTTCTTTCTGCTCCTCAGAGCATTGAACTGCAGAGCTCAGCCACACACAGAGCATTTGATGCTACACTCTTCTCTCCTGATGAATGCTGAATCAGATAGCTGTTAAAAAATTTTCCCACAGTAACTGGAAAACACTTGCACACCTTTTGAAAAATATTCCAATTTGCTGTTTGGCAAAATAGTTCCGGGTAAGGCAGCAGTGGCTTGTAAGACTTGGAATCAGCCAGAAGAACTAAATGTTAATTGGTTACAGCTGAAATTTAAATTCACAGTGAGACAGAAAGTTGACCTTTAAGTTTCATTACCCTTGGGTAACTCTCAGCCTTGGGAAAATGTACCACTGTCAAAATGTTACTGTATTCTTAAAAGTTGTGCTAGAATTAGAAAGCAGCAGTTCAAAATGAGGGCAAAAGTATACCATAATAATGGAATAAACCTATCATAGGCTGACTGAATACAAGATCAGATACAATTATGGTTTATTTTCAGGAATATTAGGTGATCATTGCGGGAGGCTGATAATTGCTTTAAGTTGTCAAATAGCAACTTCTGCTACTCAAATACTGTACTTGTCTCATTAAAACTGCATCTGGAAGAATCATGATACTCACTTTTTCATTATTTAAGGAAGCTACCATTTTGACTTCTTAGTGTATTGTCCATTATTTGAGTCTCTCTGTTATCGGTAGTCTCTCTGCCATATAAAATAAACTATTCTTAAAAGCAATTCCCAAAACGTTCAAAACATTGTATTTATGTCTCTCACGTTGCTGTAACTGCAAGGCTTTATCTAACACATATATACATTTCCACATGACACAATAAAGATATTGATTCTGGTTTTATTCTAAACTGTCAAGTAAATAGGCTTGATCACAGCAAAGCAGAGATCCTATTGACTTTGCTGGGGAGAGACAAATAAATGTCCTAAGCTTTACCTGGCCCAAAATAACCCTTGAAAGTTCTGATCTGTGGTTAGAAGAAAAATAATACACGAACCCACACCAAATTTCACTTTAAATTTGCATCGAGCGGTTTTGTCCAGTGATATCAACAAAGTACAAAGAGGGAAAGTTATCTACAAGGACACTGGAAAACAAGGACACCTCTTTGGTCTGTCTTGCCTTGTGTCTTGCCTTGCAGTGGCAGCACCTCAGTTTCCCTGCAGTCCTATTCAATAACCATGACTGCAGGGCAAGGGACTATTTAAAATGGGTAAGTGAGGCAGAACCCAGTCAAAGGGCATAAGAGATGCACAGGCAGTGTGAGCTGACCTAGTGACAGGACCAAAAAAGTGCTACAGCTACTGTAGCCCTTCCCCCGTGCAGCATCTTCTGATTTTTCACATACCTGGTATATATGTTTTATATTGGGACAATGGCTCATGTCTTACACATCACCCGGCACATTGGGTCTAGTCCTGTTTACTGCCTAAGGCTAAAAGAACAGGAACAGAAGAAAGTTGAAGGCGGAAACCTGGAGTAAAACAGTCAGGGGTAGTCATATACTACATGAGCTGGCTGCACGGTGCAAGACAGGTATCTGAAAGCTTGACAAATGTAGCCCTGCCTCACCTAAGGGTAAATTTGTCACCTTTGAGCTGGGGCTCAATAATTTTTATATCTAGAAGCATGAGTCTGCAACTTGTTAATGTTCAGACACTTTTCTTGTCAGACATGAACCCATTGAAAGAGCCACAGCATAAATGCTACAAAAATAACAGCAGCGGGAGATGCAACAAATCATATTTCTTACAATTGGATTTAAAAGAAGTGATTGGCTTATGTAAATCCTCTTTCTTCTTCCTTTCTTCATGCCCCCATCCTTACAGCAAAAGTCAAGTGGATTCTCTACCATCAATGCCATAGGATCAGGATGAGGTTGAAAGAGTTAAAAAAAGAGTTGTTAGGAGGTCTCTGCACCAGAGAATTCAGATGAAGACGTGGAACTGAGAAGCATTAAAATGAAGATTTGCTTGAAGAGGTGTCTGGGATTACAGGCTCAGTGGACAAGCCCTGCTGACATGGCATGTTCAGCAAGAGCTGGGCAAGGACATGACTAGGAAGATATTTGTGTGTTAGCATTTAGGGAAGAAAAAAGAGGCTCTATTGGCTGCACACAAGCACAGGGAAAACTTCACATTTACTTAACAGTTTGTGACAGCTTCTTCAGAACCCCTTCAGAAATTGTATTTCCTTCATGATGTGGATGATTCCTTCAGGAGAGATGGCAAGATGCCCTCAGTCCTCCTTTGTGCTTTCCCT
>NW_010207933.1:18636-30403 GCF_000695765.1 Mesitornis unicolor
GAAACCACCAGGGCAGCTCAGGCAGCCCAAGGAAATAATTTACTATTGCACAGAATGCTCAGACCCACCTACAGGCAGAAACACTGTGAAGAATTATATTCATAGTGTGAATTATATTCATAGTGTACAACACAAACTGAGCTTGCTGCAAGGATGGCATTGTATAGCAGCAATTTTCTCTGAGAAATAAAGCAATAGGAAAATTGCAGATTTAGATCAGGCACTCTGTGCTTTAACAGTATTAGGGAACATGCTAATAGAAAAGAAATCATGTACTTAAGCTTATCTAAGATATACACAAATGACTATGATGTTGAAATAAAGGGATTTTAGTGCAGTAAAATGTGGCTATTCTATCACAGATACAAATCCTCGTAGAGGATGTATATCTAAAGAGGTGTTGTCCAAACAACAGCAATTAAATCATGATGGAAGCCATAGGCACCCAAATATTGGTAATGTATTTTAACAGTAATTAACTACTATTTGTTTGTTTTAGTTACAAGCTGTAAAAATCAACACATGCAGAAAGAAGTACTTCAGAAAATTCATTAGTTACTAATATGTTTGCCTCACAGTCCACTGGATAGGTTGAATTCCAGAACCCAGTGTGTTCCTATGGAATATGCTGAAGTGTACTTTATGCATTAAAAATACTTAAAGCATAAATTTCACTGGACAAGAAAGAGAAAGCCTCAGGGCAGATGAGGGACATGAGTTACTCTTACTTCCAATATCTGTCTCCTGAGTTATAACAGTTTTATTTACACTTGCAAGAGGCTACCAAAACTGATGATTGAAACATACTTGTTCAGCTTTAATAAACTTTCCTTGGTCCAAAATTTTTGAATTTTTTAACGGTATGCAATAGGTGTGATGGCTACAAACACCTCTGTTCTTCAGCAGCAGCATGACATTTAGACAGGTTTGCAGCTATGACATCCATAAAATACTCAGATGTTGCAAAATTCTCCAGAACTGTGGCCACAGGTGTCATATGCTCAGCCAACTGATAAGGTTGGAAAGCAACAGACAAAATTCCAGTTAGAAAAGCTTTGCCTAATGTTTTCCAGCTGCATCTGTTGCACAGAGAAAAAACACTGCCTACAAAATTTGCTGCATGTATTTCTCTTGTCACTTTTTGGCTGAAATTATTGCCCAAATTCAACCTTAATTTAGAAGAACTCCCAGACCTCCCAAGTGCTGCTGGTTGTAAACTCAGTTTTCTCACTCACCTTCCACACAAGGCTCCTCTTTACTTCCTTCTCTAAAACCTCAGAAAAGTTATTTTTTTGTCTGTTTTGAAGATGAAATGCTACTCAGCGCTTGGGGTGAATGCCAGCACCCTACATCCCACAAGGCTTTGTGCCTACTCACAGGCCTCTCTAGCATAAAACACTTGGTCCACACACAGTGCAACATATGCCTACAGTGTGCCTTCAACATCTGTGCAGGCAAGGCTTCATCCTGTGGTCCCTGGCAATTTCCCCTTACCAATGGTGACCATGCTGCCTGCCTTTGCTGGCCAAGAGACATCACAGGAGATAGAGCAGAAGGCCTCAAGGACTTCCAGTGGAGCTCATTACTGTTCCTAGTCCAAACCTTCTTTCTCCTGACACTATCTTTGGAGAACAGCAGGGATCATTCCTCAGCCTAATATTACATCTGGTGATGAGCCACCCTCATAATGGACTCCAGTACTTGTTCTGTTTCTAATCAATCTCATCCAGTGTCTCAGATAATCTCCTCTGCTTCTCTTTCAGTTTTCTTGGCCTCAAAATGTGGCAGCTACAAATGTGTCACTGAGGAGAAATAAAGGGAGGCCTGTCAGTTATTGCAGCTTTAGGTGGCAAACTGTTTACTGCTCTTTAATACATAAGTCCTTCTTACAGATGTCTGCATCACCAGACCCACTTTGCACCTGTATTCATTCCTTAACAGAGCTCTCCCCCAAAGCACAGACTGGAGAGGAGCTCTGGATGGCAAAGACCACTGAATACCAATGAACGTTCCTGTGTCATGTGGCTGAAGAACCAGCTCCTGAGTCTTGGCTGGTGACCTGTGCATCCTCACAGCAGCCTGATGCTCCACAGCTCCACACAGCATGGTGTATGATTTACAATGAGAATTTAATTCTCAGGCTCTAATCCTTCCTAATTTCACTTCCATTTTTCACAGGTCACTATGGTTTGTGGGAATTCCTATTTGGTGCTGTGGGTGGCTGAGATGTAGCCTGATAAAGTAAAATTTTCAGTTTGTGGATAGGAGTCCTTCTTTAACTTCCCTTTTATCGAAGCATCAACAATCTACATTTTTATTTTGTACATGATTTAAACTTTATGTTTCTAGAAGATCTGAGTTAGTGGAGAGAATGAAGAAGTAACTTGGGCTTTTTTTCTGAATCATTTAGTATAACTCCAGAGATTATGTCGATTTTGTGGAGATGATCAGGGTCTGTTTGAGAGGACATTGTGTTGCTAGGAGACACTAATAACAAAGTACCATGAAAAATATCTGCTCTTTTTAAATTGCACTTGGGCTAGGAAATGAATGAATAAAACTTAGATTAATGAACCAGGGTATCAAAAATATCAAAGATTTTAAGAATATTTCATTTCTATTGTGGAAAGTTGGTGTCAAGTGTAAAACTTAATGCAGTTCCAACCAAAATGTGCTATAAAGAGCAGAACAGGCACTGTGGATCATTAAAAGCTTGATCAGAGGTACACAGCCGGAGTCAAGAACATAAAGGAAACAAGAACAGAAAAAAGGTTCATGCAGCTCCATGGCTGTTTCAACTTGCTGGTGTTAAACCAAGTTCAACAGTATACATCACAGACAGAATCATAGAACTGTTATGGTTGGAAAAGACCTTCAAGATCATTAGAAAAGACCTTTAAGTCCAGTGCAGAGCCACGAAGATGACTGAGGGAGTGGAGCATCTCCCTTATGAGGAGCGGTTGAGGGAGCTGGGTCTCTGTAGCTTGCAGGAGACGGAGGGGTGACTTCTTTAATGTTTATAAATTTGTAAAGGGCGAGTGTCAGGAGGAAGGAGCCAGGCTCTTCTCAGTGATAGCAAATGACAGGACAAGGGACAATGGGTGCAAGCTGGAGCATAGCAGGTTCAATCTGAACTTGAGGAAAAACTTTTTACTGTGAGGGTGACGGAGCACTGGAACAGGCTGCCCAGAGAGGTTGTGGAGTCTCCTTCTCTGGAGACATTCAAAACCCGCCTAGTCGTGTTCCTGTGTGACCTGGTCTAGGTGATCCTGCTTTGGCAGGGAAGTTGGACTGGATGATCTTTTGAGGTCCCTTCCAACTCCTAATATTCTGTGATTCTGTGATCTAGTCCAACCGTTAACTAACTCTACTGTATTGGGTTTTCTGTGAGGGGTTTCTGGGTTAGTGGGGGAGGGGTATGGACTGTAAAAAGCCCTGTAAAAAGCTGCTAGAAGCTCCTCTGGCTTTAATGTCAACTCACTTCTGACCAGATCCAAGCCAATCAGCACCTCTGCAAATTGAAGTATTTAAGAAGAGTGCAGTGCATGGCCCACCCTCTCTTGCCCTGGCCCCAAACTGCACAGCAGCAGTCTGTCCCCAACTTAAGCTCAAGCCTCTCTGCAGTTCAAGCCCGAGAGAGTGAACTTGGAACTCTTCAAGAACCAGCAGAAGAAACCTGTGAGATGTGAGAACAACAACTGTGCAGACTGCAAGGTTGGTGAAGAAAAGACAAAAATGGCATCATGGTGCTCAGTTGCTCACTGGGCTTAAACCATGTCACCTGTCAAGATCTTCTATTACACTTTATAATTTGTTGCTTCTTTATTCCCACTGCTAGCCCAAACTGATTGAGTCTTCAGATACAATTGAACAAAAGTTTGTCTGTCTGCTCACATTGTCCTTCCAGCTTTTCATTTGTTTATTTTTTTAAAGCATAGTGGACAATATAAGAACATCATCAATTTTAAAAACTGTTGGTATAGTCTGGAAAGCAAGTGTGTAAAATGAACAAGTTTGTACTTGTTTGTTGTGCAGGCCTAGCAAGATGCTGGACTTGTCCCATCTATGACTAGCAATGGAGCCTGTAAGCTGTTTGATGCTGTGCTCACACATGTATGACTGAAAAGTATAAGAAAATGTGATTTGAATTGACTCGTGCATGAAACAATTTTTGCTGTAGTTGATATTTAGTTTTCTTATCAACTAGGAGAGCCTCAAAATCAGGCTCCCACAGGAGTTCAGCCGTTAGCAGGCAGCAGAAAACCCTTGTAGCAGAGGGCTATGCTGGATGCTGCAGCTGTGGGGAAAACCTCAGCCAGCATGCTCATCCTGCTTGCCACTGCAGAATCAACCAGTTGAGATAAACCACATAGAAATCCAGGGTTATTAGTTCTGCTGGCACCCAAACTGTCTTAAAGAAAACAGTATTTCTGTTTTCCTACTATGCTAAGCCTATCTGAATGCTATGTTTGTCTCTTAGTTGTTTGCCTTGCTTGCTTTAGAATTTTAAACACTTGGGAGAATGGAAAGAAGCTTAATATCATCAGGGATTCCTTGACCCATTCACCCTTCCTTCCTTGCCCTCTCCCTTCCTCCCTCTACCTCTGTGTCTCTCTTATAGTACTCAACCTGGGCCAATAAGAGCCTCAAAGGTATTGAGGGGTGTCTCTCCAAGTTAAAAGCTGCAGATCCAAATTTCAGTGAGTATAACCTTTGATTCTTAGCATGGAAAGTGCTGGATAATAGCTGGTGTCTTGGTGCTTACCTTACTTTGTTTACACAAGGAGAGGGTGGTGGCTTACAGAAGTCTATAAGACTTCTTCAGAATCTATAGCAACTGGGCTGGTTTTGAGTATAGCGTTTTGTCATGAAACGCCTCTAAGAATTTTAGGCTTATGAGACTTTCTGGACCCCTGTGATTACAAGTCAGTCTTGTTTAAAGTAAACAACTCCCCCTTGTGTTTATGTAGGGATAAGCATAATGCTGTACAGCTCAACTTGTGCCGTTTTCTATAGCAATGGGATGCGTCATTGCTAATCACAGAATCACAGAATCGCTCAGTTGGAAAAGACCTCCGAGATCATCACGTCCAACCGCTCCTGTCTACCCCCTAAACCACATCCCTAAGTACCTCGTCTACCCGCTCTTTAAATACATCCAGGGATGGTGACTCCACCACCTCCCTGGGCAGCCTGTTCCAGCTTCTGATGACCCTCTCAGTAAAGAACTTCCTCCTTATCTCTAACCTGAACCTCCCTTGGCACAGCTTGGTGCTGTTTCCCCTTGTTCTATCCTCCATCACCTTTAGGTAGTTGTAGGTGGTGATGAGGTCTCCCCTCAGCCTTCTCTTTTCCAGGCTAAACAACCCCAGTTCCCTCAGCCGCTCCTCATAAGGCTTGTTCTCCAGACCCCTCACCATCCATCCCTCCCACCCTCACATCACCATTGTGGCTCTTCTCTGAACACACTCCAGAATCTCAACATCTTTCTTATAGTGAGGGGCCCAGAACTGAACACAGTACTCGAGGTGCGGCCTCACCAGTGCCGAGTACAGGGGGATAATCACCTCCCTGGACCTGCTGGTCACACTATTTTTAATACATGCCAAGATGTCATTGGCTTTTCTGGCCACGTGGGCACAGTGCTGGCTCATGTTAAGCCGACTGTCAACCAACACCTGGCACTGCAAGTTCAGTGGGGCTCAACAAAAAGCTGGATAGTGCAAACAAAACGACTGTAATGCTTTCAAAATCACAGCCACTGACTGAGCAGGAGAAGCTTCATGTGTCAGTGTTGGACATGTTTGCCAGCGGGTAAGTGCACTGTCATCCCATTTAAAGGACTAAAGAATTTTAGCTACCCCAGGTGGAAGTGATAGTTGGTAGTAGTGTTGCCTGACATTAGCTGACATCTAGCAAAGGATCAGGGTAAGATGCTAGTGGCTGTTATTGAATTTATCTCTCAAACTGTAAGTGCCACAACTAGTTAGTGAGCAGCACTGGAGGAAGGGTAAGTGCTCTATTGCCACAGGTTCATATCATTAAGCACTCCATGTTATAAATCTGTTTTAAAATCTTAAAACTTTCTGAATTTTATGAATGTTGCTGTAGACCCATGCACTGTACCTCCATATCCAGTACAATCTTTTCTCCTTTTTTTCTTCCACAGTGCAGAGAATACAGATTGAATGCTAACATAATAATGAAGCTGAGGTTTCCCACAACCTTGTGGCACAGAGGGTAGTGTCAGGAGTCTCATTTTTCCAGCTAAGTTACCTCAACTCAGGAAAGTCTAAACCCCTTAGTTCTTTTTAACTACAATATGCTCGCTTTATTTGTTGGGGAAGTAAGATGACTTAACAGTTTTGACTGCAATTTTATAAACTTTACTAGACACAATGCACCAAAACTGCAGGTTCTTATCCACTTAATTGTAAAGCAACAGGACACACTCATATGCCAAGCATTTCTTGAAGTATAAGTATACTCCTTGTCCTCAAACTTACAGGCATGTAGTGTTACTCATAAGTTGATACATTAGAAACAAAAATCAACTTTTATTCATATTGATCCATGAAATCAATCAGTTGCAATGCATGACACATATTTTAGTAGTTTCTTTGCCTTAGAAGTTTAAAACCAAGACCTTAACAGGTCTTTTAATTCATCTTCCTCCTTCCCACCAAGAGTGGCAAAGATTTTGTACGGATCTTCTTTACAGACTCCTTAATTTTTTTTTATTCCTCCACTCCCAAAAGAAGCAGATGCTATTTATTTTTTATGTGTATTTCAGCGCAAAATCAAAAGGAGCAAATTATCTTACCAGAGAGACATCTCTTCCAGTGCTGTTTATTATTAAATAGGAATGGATTTTCTTATGAACTACTGGAATGAGTTCCCATAGCAGAAAAAAAAATGGTAAATAGGTAGTTCAATTATTCTAAAAAATAGAGTAACTTAAAAAATTATGAATATGAAACTTGCCTGCTATGTTCAGTTTCATTATGTACGTTACATTTTTGATGGACTGTGATCACCTGTTCAAATTTTTATTCATGGTACTTTTTCTGTTGAGGACCACTTTCCTGTGGGAGCCTCCAAGGATGAAAAAAGACAAGTCTCCATAACAACAGAAGTAATTTGAGTAGCTTCAAGTAAAATCACAGATGATGGTAAGGGCATTATTTTTCCCCTTTGTATTTAGTTTGGTTGACTCCTTCATCTCTTAGACATTATTTACTAGCATTTTCTATGTATTTTCTTTGCTGCCTGAAAAATACAGTATGATTAGTGGCACCTCTGCCAACAGAGTTGCTGTGCTGCAGGTAGCGGATTGGTCCTCTCAGAGAGAAGGAAGCCAAGTGATTTTTTTTTGCTTCCAAGACCTATTCATATTAGGATTTTCAAATTTCCTTTCCTAGGGACAAAATAGCAGGTCAGCAAGCCCACTTCCTCATTTCAACATAAACCGAGTATTTTTTTTGCAATAGTATAAGGATTATAAAGTACTTTTTAGAAATATCAGAGATACTTATATCTCAAATAAATAATTTTTACAGATGCTGAAGTATGTCATGTAACATCTGCAAGAGCTGAGAATGTCTGCTGAATCCAAGATATCTTGAGTCCCGTGCTCAAATCAGCAGACATTAATTTCTTTACTGGGATTCACCAGTGCTCATAATTCCTGGGAACAATTTATGTTACGTTTCTCTCCTCAGTGACCAGAGAATGCTGTATGAGCAAGATCCTCTCTGTCCAGTCTTCCCAGAAACTGGAATTCCAGGGTGACTTTCAAATGCCTTTCCCGTATCATAATTCACTGGCTTTGCATCCTTCTGGGTGGCACTTGAGAGATATGGGTACAATTCTGAGTTCTGTTTTGTATTCTCCATTTGTGTCCAAACAAAACATCTAATTCCTCTGAAACTCAGCTCTTTGTAGTATAAAAATAATACAGCTTCCTGCATTTTGTCATGTGTGGTTATATTCCAGCTAAATGGAACCTAGAAAAAGAGATAGGGCTGAAAATAATTCGAAGAAGTCACCTAGTCAATCCAGTGTACCATTATATAGTTGCACCACAAGAGGTTTAGATTGGATATTTGGAAAAATTTCTTTACTGAAGGAGCGGTCAAATACTGGAACAGGCTGCCCTGGAGGTGGGTAGTTCACTACTTTTAGTAGTATTCTACTTCATACTACTGTTGTACTTCTCTATATTCTTCTCTTTTCTAGACTAAATGCCAATTCATTCAGTCTTTTCTTGCAGATATTACTTTTCTTCTGAAGCTGTAATTATTCTTGCAGCTCGGCTTTGACTCTCTCAAGATATGTCTTAAAACATATCGCTCAAAATGAAACACTGAAGAAAGGTTAGAGTCCCCTTTGATAGTCCCTTTGGGTGAAAGTCTTAGGAACACCTGGGTTTAATCGGGGTTCGAGTCCCCTTTTGGTTGAATTGTTTTGGAATTAACTTGGCATTGGTATTTTGGTTACAGTTGTTTGAATATTAACCCAGCATCAGTATATTGGCAATGATCTAGAACGACATTAAATTTGTGGGTTATTGGTTTGTTACAAGATTATATTGATGATATGGGGTTGGACAGTTGGGAGGAATCTTGACAAGGCACCCTTAGAGTGTATTTTAAAACACTGGAAACAATTTGGTGGTGCTTCAGGTGGCAATGTGCGTAAAGAGTATTTGCTTAAGTATTGTAATCAGTAGTGGCTGTTGTATAAGTTCAATAATGGAGAAAAGTGACCTGTGAATAGAACTTTGAATGTTACAGTTAATGTTGCTCTTAAGGTGGGAAAGCAAGTAGGATAAAGTTCTGTATTGTGTAATATTTTTCACTTTGAGAAACCAGAGAGAATGTGGTGTTAATACGCCACCTAGTGACTCTTCTGTTCTTTCTCTGCAGAAGGATAGGAATGCTAATGGACAGAGAAATTAGCTGAAAGGGTGTTGCTCGGCTTGTAGTATCGGACAAAGGTGTTTGAAATTGTATGAATTGGTATGAGAGGAAGACACCGAGTTAATTATTGCATCTCAAAGACGAATGAATCCTCCTGTAGATTCCCATGCAGATTCGGAACCAAGCAATAGAATAAATGATCTAAGGAATGATGAACCCTCCGAGTTTAGTCCTACAATAGGGCAATCTAGAGTCAGACAGGGAGATGTGCTTCAAGCCCCTCTCTGCCAGGTAGTTGTTAACGAAGGTGCAGTAACTGTAAAGGTGCCCTTTTCTATCACAGATCTGAATAATTGGAAAATAGATGCACCTAATGCTTTTGAAATTATGATTAAAACTCAGGACCTTGATTGGAAAGATATAGAAGTTATAAGAAAATCACAATAAAAACATACTCTATCCCTCAGAGCATAGAATGTGGGCCCATCAGAAAGGGGGCAAAGTAGCAAACAACTGCTGTAAACACATGCACTGTGTGAGAACAACAACATTTTATTTGCGAAAGTAATACTCTAGAAGCTCAAGGTATCTGTTTGGACATGGAACAGAGTATTTGCCACTTTGAAATCCACACAGACAAAGACCTTGAAATCATAGTCATTTATAACAGGAAAGCACATCTGTATGCAAACACTGTGTAAATCCTTATTAACAGATGATCTCCTCTACAACATAACCAACCAACTTAAACTGTGTGATTTTTCTATGACTATTGGTTATGATTTTAATTCTTCTCTTCCAATAACCACTTATGATGATATATCTTTTGATTTTATGTTATTTTGCAAGCTACAACCTACACCTATTGGAATGAACCTAACTATAATCAAACAACTCCTCCATCTTCCTGATTTAACCAAACTCCTGCAACAAGCAAGAGGAACTGGACAAAATACTCTTACCACAGTTGTCATGTCTGGAAGCCAAAGGAGAGAGACTAAAGTTCTAAATCCCCTCGGGCTAAATTAAG
Source organism: Mesitornis unicolor (assembly GCF_000695765.1). Classification (NCBI taxonomy): domain Eukaryota; kingdom Metazoa; phylum Chordata; class Aves; order Mesitornithiformes; family Mesitornithidae; genus Mesitornis; species Mesitornis unicolor. The sequence continues at coordinate 28,588 of NW_010207933.1, forward strand.
ACGAGCCTTCACCAAGCGATCAATTAAACGTTTTAATGTGAATAATTTGGATTTGGAAAACATAAAAGTGTTTGGTAGCATGGTTCTTAGTGGGTGCCTTTTGTAAGAAGGAGGAAAAGAGAAAAGAGTGACAGAAAAGAGATAAAGAAAGATATCACCACCCTCGGATCCCTCAATGATTCCCTGATGGTGATAACAACAGGGCAATCCTCTGGTGGTGGGTGCATAGTGGGCATATGCATGTGGCTCCTGGAGTCTGTGCCTTTTATACAGTCCAGGCCCTCGAGAACTTGCATAACTCTTGGTCAGCTGCGTGTGTGTGGGGTTGATCGTGAGCCCTTTCCCCACATTAGCTTGCCTGGCAACACAGACCTGCACATCCTCGAGCCCTGGGACAGGCAGGCGCCCCTGCTTCCAGCACTTCTTTTCTTCTCATTGCAGAGCAGAACTTGCAGCTTTTGTCATGCAGGACCTGTCCTGCCACAATGTTTGAGACATTAACTCTTTCAGTCTTTTTCTCTATGAAGAAATACATTGGGTACTGAAGAGAGTTGACAAGGATGGAGAACATTGATTGTGGGAAATCCTGTTTGAATGGTCTCCAATAGCAACTGGGACACAAAACTTGACACTGCAAGGCATTGTGATTTTACTAACTGCTGTTATACTATGCTTGTTATTAACGATTGTCCTATATATCCAAGTTTGGAGAATGGCTAAAAAAAAGACCATGTTGCAAAAAATTCCCCTCATATACACTATTTTACCGTATTCAATGAAATTTTAACTTAGCCAATGGAAGCTAACCAAACACAAATTTTCCCTTCAATTATAACTGGATTGGATTAACAGCATCATCTATTTCTAGGCATAGAGGCAAGAGGCAACCACACTGCCACTCTATGGACGAGATAAATTTACTTTAGTCACAGGGTGGATTGTGGTGGTGCAACAACCCCCCCTCCCTTCCCTTGGGCCATCTTGTGATTTCAACACCAGCCACTGTAAGCTGAGACAACGTGGCACTTTCTGATCTTGCTTACTGAAGCAGTGAGTTGAGACAAACTGGTACCTAAAAACCCCAGTACAAGTACAGTGAGTCGGGATGGTTAGGCAGTCCCTAATCATATCTGGAGCTCCTGTTGCCTGCCCTGATGACAAGCCCACTCTGAATATTGCCAAGATCATCCATTAAGAATTGTGGCCACAAGAGTTCTGACAAAAGTCAATTACCTCAGAACCCTATAAATCACAGTATCACAGAATATTAGGAGTTGGAAGGGACCTCGAAAGATCCTCCAGTCCAACCCCCCTGCCAGAGCAGGATCACCTAGACTAGGTCACACAGGAACGCATCCAGGCGGGTTTTGAATGTCTCCAGAGAAGGAGACTCCATAATCTCTCTGGGCACCCTGGTCCAGTGCTCTGTCACCCTCACAGTGAAAAAGTTTTTCCTCATGTTCAGGTTGAACCTCCTATGCTCCAGCTTGCACCCATTGTCCCTTGTCCTGTCATTGGCTGTCACTGAGAAAAGCCTGGCTCCTTCCTCCTGACACTCACCCTTTACAGATTTATAAACATTAAAGAAGTCACCCCTCAGTCTCCTCTTCTGCAAGCTAAAGAGACCCAGCTCCCTCAGACGCTCCTCATAAGGGAGGTGCTCCACTCCCTCCATCATCTTTGTGGCTCTGCGCTGGACTCTTTCAAGCAATTCCCTGTCCTTCTTGAACTGAGGGGCCCAGAACTGAACACAACTTTCCAAATGCGGTCTCAGCAGGCCAGAGCAGAGGGCAAGGAGAACCTCTCTCGACCTACT
>NW_010207934.1:0-8501 GCF_000695765.1 Mesitornis unicolor
GGGGTTATTGCAACCCAAGTGCAGGACCCAGAAGTTGGCACCTGGCACTTTAGTCACTCGTCTTATAAATAACTGCCAAAAAGAGCTTGCTAAGCTTTGCTGAGGAGATGTATTCTGAGCTCCTAAGATTCCCATTAAGACACATGAGATAATTTTCTGAAACCCAGCTGGTCTGGTAGGTGATTCACTTTCCACACACACTGTCTTAACTCTGATAACACCCATCCCATACCTAAACAACTCAGTGCAATTCAACAACATTGTGTTGAGATTATTAGTATACAAGCATGTCTACAGAAGGCAGGTTCACTGCGCCACATTTGCAGTCAGATGACTGTTTCTGAAGGATTTTTGTGAAGATCTTGGGCAATTCCAAAGAAGCTCAATTGCTTTTGTGCTTCTCTTCCAGAAGTTCTTCGTTTCCTCTGTTTGTGCCAGATGGTGCTGTGTGCTGGGTTGTGAGAAAGCTGTTTTATCATTCGAGGCAGAAAGATGGATAATTCTGATCACTGCCTTCTGCATCAAGATTCAAAATTTGGGGGTGTTCTCAACCTGCTATTTTACTCAGTCCTGCTCACTAATTATTTATTACTTCAGCAATATACAAGATCTATATTATATCTCTGTCACTTAGAGCTAGCAAATTATATTCATCTAAAGTTCAGATTGACACTGTTAGACAACTGCAGTCATCACAGCTTCACCCCAGCTAATACGGGGTTTTGATGTGTCTGACTAATCTACGTGAAGCTGTAGCCTTAGTAGAAATGTCATGGAAATGAAGAAACGAAATTACCTTCTCGGAGGCTCAAGTTGCTGCAACTTCTATTGTTTGGTGCCATTCTCTGTGAATTGAGGTAGTAAAGCTGTCAGTGGTGAGAATGTCAGTGTTATGCCATATTTCTGGTTGCTGGCCTGAATGAAATATTAGAGTAATGCTATTTCCACCCTTGCACTTGCTTACTTATCTGTATTAGTTTCCCTATCAAGGCCATTCAGAGAAAGTATAAAATCTTAGCTAGTTTGAGGTGATAATTACAGAAAGCAGTTTTTCATTGGGAATTGTGAACACTGACAAATCTGGCTTGGAGAGTGAGATCTGGGGACTTGGGAAGTACTTCCCATCTATGCTTTTTATGAACAAGCTTTTTCTAAAAGGAAAAGCTGGAAAATGAGTAAAAGTTAATTTCATTTCTAAAGGAAAATGAGCAGAGTTAGGGAACATCAGCATCATTAAATTACAGAGCTCTTGGAAGAAAATGATGGGAAAACTGATTCAGACTGGCAGAGGAATGCACAATGCCTGTTGAAGTAATTTTGAGGACAAAAGTTAATTGTAGTTTACATTTTGTTGCAGTCTTTATCACGACGGTGTTGTGTCTGCTGGTGCACCAGCAAAGTTATCAAAGAGTTCTCAGCTGCCTGTAAGCATCACAGCAACCCCCAAAATACGTGTTTGATATAGCGACCATTTTTCAAGTGCTTGATGGCGGATCTTTATTGAACCACTGCTTGGCAGGTCCATTCTTTCTTTTTATAAAGTAATTCCTTCAAAAATGTTAATGAATTTGTCTATCTTAATTCACAGAGGGCTTAAATAGCTTCGTTGTCAGCTAAGACTGCTTTATTACCTGAAAAAAACAAGGGTCTAAAGCGTGAAACCTTAATGAAATAAATAGATTTTTCATTATAAAACACTTAAATCCTCAACATCTATTGCTATTTGTGGTCAATCATCAGACAGCTAACAACTGTTTTGAGGTTTATATTCGCTCTTCCATTTCCTGGTAAAACACCAGTTTTTCCTGAGTGTCCTCTATTTATTCCCTGCAGCCCATTAGCAACTGCATTTCTATTTCTTTATGAAGATTTTCCTAATTAAGATGAACATTTTTCACTATTAGGCAGATGGAGCTCAATAGAAGTGCTCTGGGTTTTATTAACGTGCCAGTAAACGCTGTACAAAGCACCGGCACTTTTGTTAAGAAACACAGCTCCTACTACATTACCCTAATTACATAGTAAAGTGAAACTTTATTAAAAATATCAATATTAGCTAATATTTTGTGATAAAACTGTGGCTGCATATAGATTAATGTGGGCTCGGAGACCTATTGATTCTGTCATGGTTGCCGACTTCAGCCATGGAGTTATTTCTTTTAACCTAACGATTTAAGTCAAGAAATATATAATTAGGATCTACGTTATCTTTGTGCATTTTCACATGTTCTATGAACTAATCCATCGTCTATGGCTTTTGATTTATCACATCTTCTTTAAGTGCCACTGAATCTGTTTTCTGCTCCTGACAAGCTGGATGGAAAATCTTTATGCAGCGTTTGCTATTGTCCTAATTACGTGCACACCTTTTCCATCCTGTCCTTTAAATATTCTGCAGCTTTTATGGAAAAGAGAGCAGTGCTGATACCTCTCACAAGCAACACTGGACAAGATTGTACCTGGACTTTTCTCACATCCCCTGAACGTGCGTTTTTTGAAAGGATTAGGCGCATCAGTGATTCCTGTGCTAGCAATCCTGGTAGCGCTGTGGATTACAGTGGTTCCGGTTTTGCTGCTGGCAGTGAAGGTATTTTATGGTTGCAATGGCAGAAGACTTGGAGGGAAAAATTAGGAGAGGCGTAGACTTTGAATGGAGTCCTTGGTGTTCGTAGAAGCTTCGCTGGATCATCTTTCGTAGTGCAATGGTTTTGACTTTTCAGATCACAGTGTTTAAAATAGACCTCTATTTTCCTAAAGAAGCTTAACATTTTAAAGGAACAGAGCTGATTTTTTTAAAAAATCAAGAAATTAATCTATTGTTAACTCAACATTGCTGCCAACTGAAACAGTTGTCTTTAAAAACGCAGGGTGGTTACCATTTTGCTTGAAAGAGTCCAGCAGGGCCACAAAGATGCTGGAGGGAGTGGAGCATCTCCTGCTGAGGAGCGGCTGAGGGAGCTGGGGCTCTTGAGCTTGGAGCAGAGGAGACTGAGGGGTGCCCTCATTCCTGGGGATCCATTGGGAAAGGGCAGTGTCAGGAGGAAGGAGCCAGGCTCTGCTCTGGGATGGCCAATGGCAGGACAAGGGACAATGGTCCCAAGCTGGAGCACAGGAGGTTCCAGCTGAAGATGAGGAGAAACTTTGTGAGTGTGAGGGTTCTGGAGCATGGCCCAGGCTGCCCAGAGAGGTTGTGGAGTGTCCTTGTGTGGAGACACCCAAAGCCCTGGCCGTGTTCCTGTGTGACTGCTCTGGTGATCCTGCTGTGGCAGGGGTTGCACTGGATCAGCTTTGCAGGGCCCTTCCAGCTCCTCACATCCTGGGATTCTGTGATTCTGTGGTTGAAGTCTATGCTTATCACCAGTTGTCACACAGCAATACTTTTCTAAGATATATTAAATAGATTAGAAAATAAATACAATGTTGCTGTTGCTTTAGTATGAAACCTGTTGGTTCCTCATAACTGTGGGTTTTCTAGTGGAAGTTCCCTAAAGTGCACTGAGCCGTATTTATAGTGTTTAGCCAAAGACATCAAACTGCAGTCAAACGGCTTGAGGTTCACTGGGAGAGTTTGCGTTACGGAGTTGCTGCTCAGGTGAGGACAGCAACTTTAAGAGGTAGGGAATAAAGCACTACACTGATTTGTTGCTTCAGATGGAGAAAGGTTTCTGTACATCTGTCCATCCATGCTAGTAAAACTTACTAGGAAATACTTCTATAAGAAAAGATGTATGAGAACTAATTTCAAATATCTCAGTGAATGATGTCTAGACAAGATTGTCTTCTCAAAGCTTTGAACAAGTAGGCAACACAGGAAAAGAAAAGCTGTTTAAAAGTAGAAACAGTTTAGCCTGAGCTGATGTTGGAGTACTTTACTTTAAAATGTAGAAAGATTAGTAAACAAATGCTGCCCTGAAGATTTAATTGGTAAGAAATCAAGCCTGTATGAACCCTCATACACATAGGTGGGAGGAAAACTGGGGGGAAATGGTGAAATTTTATGTCTCATTAAATTAATTTAGAACTCAGTGTTAACTAGGTGCTTGCTTATGCACATCTTCAGTGTGTATTTTTACCTGTATAGGAACAAAACAGATGTTCTACATCGTTTTATTTATATGTCTTATCACGCATCCCATATAAAGAATTCAGGCTGCAATTTCAGAACAGTGAAACTGTACAGATATATATGTGCGCCCATGGATTTATAGCACACATCTTTGAAGGTAACTCAGGATTCACAGCCACGCTTCTCGGAGAACTTGATGCGCTACTGGGATATGCTGCAACCTGCGTTTAGAAAACAAATGCTGGCTACATCCTGTACAGTTCCTGTGATACTCAAATTCTCTGAGCTTTTAACAGTGAGGCAGCCACGCATTTAAAGAGTAACGTACGTGAGAGCAGCACGTACAATTTTTCCCAGGCATTCACTTCTTCAGCAGGTTTTGGAGGCTATAACAGTTTGGGAAACCAGCTACAACTGTTGGGATTTATTATGAACCTCGAGGCATGTCCTCAAATAGTTTGTCTGATGTCTTGGTTATTGATCGGCATGTAGCTTAGTTTGGGTGTGAAAAGGAATATATTTTGATACAGATATTCCCAGATTCAGCCATGCAGTTTTCAAGATTTTGTAAGCCATTCTTACTGGTAGTAGCGCTGGGTACAGTTGGGAGTGCATACCAGAGACACCTCTCATCTCCGCACCCGAGCAACCCTATCCAGCACATCAGTATTCAGGAAACATGCGGCTTCAGTAGAATAAAAGGTTCCTAAATGCCCATATTTGTTCTTTGTGAGTTTGCTGTTACTATCCCATTCTGGTCTTTGGAGACCTCTTTTTCTTTGTTTTTTATTTTTGAAAGTCAGTCATCCCAGCAAGCATCTCTCTGCTGTAGCCATATTGGCGACAGAAAGGAGACATGAATTCCCTGTCTAATAACGTTCTCTCCATGACTCACTAAAACTTCCAAAGCACAGGATTTGCTGCAAAACTTGAAAAATTACTGCAGATGATGTTACCAGTGTAGAATAAGACACAGAGAAAGGAAAGAAAGCGATAGCAAATGAAATCCTAAGAAACAAACAGCATGCTTTTATCTTTACAATAAAAACAAAGATAAATGTCAGAAATATTCACTCTGTGTTCAGTTTGCTCTCCATATGTCGTTTCAGAGTTTTCCTTGAAGTACATTCATTAGAGATGCTATTGCTCCCGTCTCTGAAGAGCATCCCAAACATTTTCCATGAGAGCATTTCCAAATATATTGCAGATATCGCTTAAGCCTCAAAATGCCTTTGTGAAGCAAGGAATATTTGTCCCCTTTTTACAACTTGGCTGCCCTGAGAAAGGGACTCTGAGGGAAAGCAAGAGCTATTTCTGTGCAGAAATTCATGCCCACAGGGCTTCTTGCATGTTGTATGCTTACTGCGAAGGCATTTCAATCTCTGACGGTTTTGGGCTGGAATGGTGTGGGACTGCAAAATGGGACCAAAGTCTGCTGCTCTATAACCTGTTTTTAGCCAAACTCGGCAGTGTTCTGGCACTTCCTGCCGCGTCAAATTAGCAGTAGTCTCTTGACATTTTATGATCAATCAAAATATTCGGGAAAGAAAATAATCTGGAGAGTATTTGCAAAGCAGTATTCCTCTAAAAGGAGAATATTAGTTTCAATTAGTTCAATTATTATTTGTTTTCTTGTCCTGTGTCCGTCCATCTTGGCACTGTCTCCACATCTTCCTCCAGTCCATTAAGAAATGTGACCAGCGTTTGTCATACGTAGCTTTTTCTTTTGCCAAGAGAGAATCATGTCTTTGCTGGAGTTTAGTGGTTTCTGGGTTTTTTTTCTCCCCTTGCTGCTCTGATTTTACATTAGTGATGACAGTGTTGAAATACGTTTCATATTTGCAGTAGAAGAAAGCAGTGGTCCTTAGCTCCTCCAGGCTTATTTCATGGTCTTAAATTCCCTTTACCCCCTCTTTCAAGAAAGCACAGCGTTCAACACAGTTGGGTTTCAGCTCTGCTGTACAGATCCTGCCAGGGACCCTCAGCTGCAGTGACATCCTGGAGGCCTCTCACTCCTAGAGGTCTTTTGGGTCTCGCTCATGGAGTGCCTTGCACATGTGAAACTTCATTTAACTTTATATAGGATATCCTCAGGATATCCTCAAGCTTTAGGTACTGCTTACACCTGTCTAAGCACCCGTGGCTTCCTGCCAAGCAGCATTGCAATGGATGGATGGCAATGAATGGGTGAGTTAGGCCAGTTCATTGAATATCAGTGGGAAATAGAGTAGTTCAGGCAATATTTCTGGATATGGTTTAGAATGATGATATATTCAGGGAGTGCTTATTCCACTTCCAAGCTTTTAATTCAAGATCACTTGAAAGTTTTCCTCTGGTTTTGAAATAATAACCACTGGTTTCATACGTATCTGACCAGTTTCAGGACAGTAACAGCAAGAGGAGTTCCACACACTTCCCTTAAACTTCTGTCTGTGTATCAGGACTGACACAATATTTTCTTCATTATTACTTTACATTTTTCCCTGAGGCTATCATATCGATTTCAAAAACCATGGTCATCATCGTACTAAAATGGTGACATTAATACGTTGGTCTCTGTGGGCAGATTATAATGGAAAGTTTCAAAATAATTGCCCACTAATATGAGAGGTGGAAGTGTGTATAGGATTATACTGCTTGTAATGTAACCATTAAAATAACAATTATGTGATAATGAAAAAACTCATTATGCTTTAGTTTATCTTTACGTAATGTTAATAGCTAATGAAAACAGGGCAGATTACATCTAATTACATTTTACAATACTTTTACACTTCCTATAAAGAGAACATTTTGCACAGAATTCTACATTTGCATGCTTCAGTAAAGTCTGTGTCCACTCTCTATGTACTTCAGAATAGGACTATTTTAAACCCAGTGGTGACAAGTTCATTTTTACCAGATGGCACATGTAGCCTTCACAAAGAACATTTTTTACATTATCAGATGTAGTCAAATCTTGCAACGTGGCTGCACTGAACACAAAATTTAAAATATTTCTCAGTCCTTCAGGTTTGATGTGTTAGAAAAATGAAGGTAGCTTGACACCGAGTGAGTCAGTAGAATACTGACTGTCTCTAGGTGAACGGGAAGTGGTAAACGTATGCGTTATCATCTGTGGCAATTCTGTTTTGACATTGTCTTTTGTTTTAGTGTTGTCAGCCCCATGAGCGAGCTCCTTTTCTATTGCATCCAGAGGTGCAACATGCAAGGACAAATAGAAAAACGGTGCTTTGGCTCGGATAGAGAAGCCTCTCATTTCGTCTGCTGGGATACTGAGCTCAAAGTTAAAAGTGCTTAGTTCAGGAATGCAAAGTTAGAGCCTCCAAATTATCTCAGTGGCAAGAACATTAATTAGAATTGAGACATTCTGGTATTTTTATATCCAGATCAGACTACACTGATTTTTAACGATGCAGTGAGATCGTCCTCCAGTTTTCAATACTTTGTGTATTTTCTAAGCATAATGGCATGGTTGAATGTTACCTTTAAATGCCAAACTCATGTAAGTGGGAATTATACAATCTAATCCATTTCACTCCAAAACAGAATTAAGAGACATGAATTAAGCAGTTATGAACTAGGCATTAAAAGCATAATTGCATTGATTTTTCTAGGTATTATACCAAATTACATCAATAGAAAATGTCTTTGGTGTAACAGTGTGATATTTAATTAATTTGTGTTAATTGTCTACATTTCAGAAGCAAATGGCTTGATTTCTTTATTCAATGGGTGAAGGAATGACTTGGCCCTCTGCCATTCCTCCCCTGCCCTGTGCCCTACTCCCTGTATACCCAGGGAGTGCTCTAGACCTCTCTCGGAGGTAAGAGATGGTGATAGAAGAGGGTGAGAAGAGCCACAGATAGAGCTGGCAGCCTCACCACTGCCAGAAGTCCATGGCAGCCTGGTCTCCTGGCCAAGGAGGTGGAGAAGACTTTCCATCAATGGGAAGGGACTGTGGGCCTCTCTACCGCATTCCCAGCTGCTCTTGCCCATCATCAATGGGAAGGTTAAGGCGCCTCCAGGCCAGGGTGGCTGTGCTACAGAAGAGAGTGAGGCCAGGGGCCAGCTGAGTTATTTAGAGCATCCACCTGCGGGGTTGTCTCTTTGGAGGCAACAGGTCTTGTGTCTTTCCAAAAGTAGGGTTTAATTTTCCATTCCAGTGAGCTAAGTGGTGGGTTGGATGTGCGAGCCACAGGGTACATGGTTGTATGGTGGTGTTCAGAGCCTGGTTGCTGTCTGGGTGGTCGGGTGCTGGGAGAGAGCTCAGTACATCCTAAGGCGTGCGTTGGCTGTGAGGCCTGGCCCCAAGCAATTCCGGAAGCATTTCAACTTTTGTGCCCGCTCCTTACGCCCATCTCAGACTCTTCCATTTGGATTAGCTAACACAAATCACGGGCTGTAACGTTGTCACTGTGCCTTGGTGTCACAC
>NW_010207934.1:8532-11051 GCF_000695765.1 Mesitornis unicolor
TTCATGTTTCTCTTTAATGGGATACTTGTTTCCACTTGGCATGTTTCTTGCTTTCCTTCAAATATTTTTCCTTCTCTGTCATTACTTTACTGATATTTTCTGCAATTTTTTCCTCTTTGATTTCCTGCCTCATTGTTTGTGACTAAGTCATCTATACAGCTTTCTGCTTTCAGACTTTTATCCTTCTACTGTGAAACATACTGCCTCAAACACACCTCCTGTTCTCAGTGCAATCCCTTTTAAATCGGCTCACGGACCTGCAAGGTACCTGATGAAGAACAGCTTTCCCCTCCGTGCCCTTGCCCTTGACCTTGTGCTTGCTCTTTCACTTGAATCCTGGAGCAGAAACACCTGAAAGTCTGATCTGCAATTGCAGATCCCACCTCAGTACATCCAGTACCTAAAACAAAAACAAAATAACACAGTGGGATGCAGAAGCTGTGCATGATTATTTATTGATGATTGTTGGTTACAGGAATTAAAACAGCAGGGAGCTCAGATTTTGATCAGAAACCAAGTGATTTTTCTGTACACTTTTTATTGTAAAATGAGAACATAATATAAACTCGTTGTGTTCATGCTGTTAAATGCTAAGCTCTGGCCTGACCTGCCTGTATGAACAATGCATGTTGCCTGTTACATGAGTACGTAGCTCTTGCATATGAGTATACAAGCATTGGTAAAGGCCTGGAGCTGATACACAGCAGTTTATACATGGGCATATCACAAATGCTTCATATCTGTGTACCAAACACCCAGCACAAAGATTTGGGTGTGAAAAGCAAAGGGACCTGGTCTGCAGCTGCCCACTGGAGCTAGGACAGCCTTTCTGTGAGCCTCCAGCACAAGAGGGCTTCACACAGAGACTCACTACTTCAATGACGGCAGTACAAGAGAGCTCTTCTAGCAGCAACTTTTAGGTCTTTACATGCTACAGATAAAATTTATTTGCTTTTAGTTTTCGTAACATTCCCCAGCTGCTGAGGGAATTGATGTTTAATATGTTTCTAAATAAGTAAAACTGAAGTATAAATAAATAATGCTTGGTTTATTAGTCCAGGTGTTTTCAGCATTGCTGAAAGTGTTTTGACGACAGCCACCAGCGCCAGCCATGGAAAAAAACCTGATTTCTCAGTGATTATTATCATTACAATAAACCATAATTGAAAGATTACAAAATTGATTCTTTTAAAAATTTATGTTGCATGAGTGAGTAGGCTCTGTGGCATTCAGATTTTTTTCAGCGAAAGGAAAATGACTTGGTTTATTTCCTGGCAGAAAACCGCTGATTTTCAGACAATCACAATAGAGAAAACAGTCCCACAGGGATACAGGAGAAAACAAACCTATGCCATTATGCTTTACCCTTTCCCGATGGGTTCGGAGAAGAGCCAGAAACAAAAGAAAGTTATGTTCATTACTGAGAGAGCCTTGGGAAAATCTGTTTGGCCAAGCAGTTTTGCATGAAACGAGTGAGGAAATATTTGACTGCAAAGAACATAAACTCCTTCCATCAATATGCAATTTTCTGGATCCATTTGTCCAAATTATTATTAAGAACAGATTCTAAATTTGCAGTGCTCTACAACTTCAAAGGCCTCTGAAAGCATTAACTGGTTAAATGGATGGAAGCGGTTTTTTTAATAAATTAACAAAAAAAAAGAGAGACCAAAGTCAGTTGTAAGACAGTTTAAAGTGCAAAGTATTGAAAACAGCAGGAAACCCACAGACCTGGAACAGCAATCATACAGTACCATCCGCCCCAATCAGGAAAGTGGAAACCACAGATTTCTCTTTGATGATTTCCTGTAAATATGCCCTTTGAGGACGGATTGCCCTGCCCAGTCTTGCGGAAAAAGCTCGGGGTTACGTCTCTTCTCACCACAACATATGGATCTCAGCAAGCCCTGCTTCTCCATTTTCAATGCCATTCCTCAAGTGAAAAAGTCTAAGCAAAAAAAGCAGTGAAATATTGCAAAAATGCCAGGCGGCATCCTTCAAACCTGCTCAGTTTGCCTGGAAAGCAACTTTCTGAGAGTTTTTTTCCTTGCTATTTTCTTCAGTAAGGTCTGCCCAGTTTCCCAGACCTGCTATGCTGGTGGAAGTGGTTTTATTGATGTTTTCATTCCCTTCCGAATGCCATATTTCACTTTTTCCTGGGATTCAGGAATACTACAAACAGCTTTGTTCCCCTTAAGTGTGTAGCAATGTGTGCTAAGGGGTGGGGAAGGTGCATTTGGGCCTCTCTGAGTGCCCCCAGCAGCACACTGTATAAAGGGCTATGTCTGCTCGGTGATATTGTTAGCAGGATGGCTGCTCTGTGTTTTGGGATCACTAATGCAGACACAGAATCACAGAACATTAGAAGTTGGAAGGCACCTTGAAAGCTCCCCCAGTCCAACCCCTGCCAGAGCAGGATCACCAGAGCAGTCACACAGGAACACGGCCAGGGCTTTGGGTGTCTCCACACAAGGACACTCCACAACCTCTCTGGGCAGCCTGGGCCATGCTCCAGAACC
>NW_010207934.1:11119-18045 GCF_000695765.1 Mesitornis unicolor
TGCTTTCCTGCTTTCTCAGAAGGGCTCTGTGAAAACAGCCATGATCAAAAGGGAGTTGTAAGTGTTACTGAAAGTGTGGTCTCCTCTGCTCCAAGCTCAAGAGCCCCAGCTCCCTCAGCCGCTCCTCAGCACGAGATGCTCCACTCCCTCCATCACTTTGTGGCCCTGCTGGACTCTTTCAAGCAGTTCCTGTCCTCCTTGAGCTGAGGGCCCAGCACTGGACACAAGATTGCAGCTGTGGTGTGAGCAGGGCAGAGCAGAGGGGCAGGAGAACCTCTCTGCCCTCCAACCACCCCTTCTCATCCACCCCAGGATGGCGTTGGCCTTCTTGGCTGCAAGGGCACTTTGCTGGCTCATGGTCAGACATAGGGGTCTGGTCTTTCTTCCTCGCTACCTTTTTGTAACACTTTGCCTCTTTTGATCTTGTGTTACTGGGTCTGAAGGTCTGGGAGCTGGGCTGCAGCCAGCAGTGCTGCACCTTGGTATCTTGGGGTTTCCAGGCAGTGCCACATCCCACATTCCTGTGACACACACATTGAAGCAGCCCAAGAAATGGAGCTTAGCTGTGGCTTATTCTTTCCCCGTATATATCCTGAAGAGAGCTCATGCTATTCCATTGTAAAGCTGATGTTTATGAACCATTTCACATTGTCCAAATAGTTTGCAGTCTCTGAAGAAGTTTTCTGTGCTTGAATTTACAGTAGGCATATGATCTACCACATTTCATATCTGTGCTTTTACTTGATGACAACCTCCTACTGGCCTTATGCAGTGTTTTATTACATAAAGGGACGGTTCCCAAGCCCATCTTCCTTCCCAAGATTGAAGTCAGTGTTCTTCCTCCAGTTAGATTTCATTAATAATATTTAGCATTTCATAATGCATATCATCCACAGACCTTAAAGCTCTGCAGGACTTTAAATCAGCTTTAATTTCCTCATTTTCCTGACTGTAAAACTCATGCAGGGAGTCATTTGTCAAGCGCAGGTATCACCCTGCAAGTCTGTGGCAGAGCTATGAAGATATCCTTCAGTCAGGGTTCCCAAATGGCCGCTGATGCACTGCCCTGACTTCCAGAAAGCACAAGAATGTATTCTTGTCTATGTAAGTTGATGGTTACCTGGGAGGGAGTCCTGCATGACCAAGTGATGATCAAAGTGCGTTTTTATAAACAGGGAGAAGTGGAAATTCCTAAGTGAATTCACTAGAAATTGTGCATTTCCTAAAATTCTGTGTGACGAGACCCAGCTCTTGGATCTCAGCCTCTGGGCAGAGATAGGCTTGCATTGATCAGAAGAGCCTTGTGTAAAGACCTCAGTTTACAGGAGGGAGGGGTGATCATTAAATTTGGAAAGGAATCTTACAAGAGATGTTGGAGCACTCCACATCCGAGCTGTTGCATTCCTCCCGGAGCTGTGCCATCCCTGCCACTTTCCAGCAGTCAGCACTGCCCGTCAAAGAAAATTACTAAATAGCTCTGCTACATCATTCTTCATTTGCATTAGAAATGGCTTTAAGCAATAACAGGATTACAGCCAAAAAGTGCCAGCACCTGATCATTCATTTATTTGATTTAATATATAAAGGTACCTCTTTGAAACAGCATTTACTTTTCTTGCGTTCGTCATAAAACCCACTCGCAATGGAAGTGTTTAAGGTAATGATGACTCCGATTAATTCCCTTAGAACAGCATGACTGGAATCAGATACCTTATTTCTCTTTTCATTAGGCATTTCTGAGGTGCTGTGAGTGATCCTATAGCATGAGAGGAATGAAATTAGCTGAAGAAAACCTGATGAAAACAGTCCACAATATGCTGCTATTCTCCTTACTCAACATGGTAAACTGTGAGCTCAGATGCCTTTGCAGTGGCTTCCTGATAGTGTCGATAGAACCTGATGCAAACTTTCATTTCAGGAAAGGTGGAAAAGCCGTGCTTGCTCTGTGCTGCGGATTTCCCTTCGCCTGCACTGTGAATTGAACGGTGCTACAGCTTTCTCAGCCAGCCGTTGCCAACTTCTTCTCCTCTCCTCGCTGCCACCAAATCCCTGTAAATCCGAGCCTGGTCTGAACTGCAGATCTTTAAACTGGTTTTCAACACGCACATCCCCACCAAAGTCAGGAGGTCAGATGTTGGGATGCAGTTTTGTTCACAGTCCACCTACATGGGATGCTGCATCAGGAGCTGCTTTCTTTCTTCAAACTGAGGAAGTTGTTTCAATTAGTTTTAGGAAACTTGAAGGCTGGTAGCTAAGTTTTATTCCTGTTTACTTTTCATGACCATCAGTAACTACTGTTTATAATCAGTGGACACAGATACAGGGAAAAACATTTTCCAAAGTGCCTCCTTGACTGAATAGCCTGTCTTACATCTGAAAAATGAAACAGTTCCCTGATTAATTTAGGCATCTTCATTATATTTTTTCTACTCAAGTAGCAGGAATTCCCATAAAATACCTAGCAAGCAGACTTGGGAACAACACTGTAGGATGTTTTCATTAGTTAAAGCAGCAGAGATTTTCTGGTAACATCTGTCTAAATCTCCTGTGCTGTTTTTCCTAAACATGATTATGAGTTTCTGCATGATTGCTGGTGTTGCAAATATCTTAGTATTATAAAATGCTAGTAGTAGTAAATGAAAGATGGATATGCTGGGAATATACTGATCGAGGTTTTACAGTGTATCCTCTTCATGGCTAAAAGCAATGCACTCAGATATCACAGCAAAGTGATGCATTTAAATATCTAAATACTGTATTTTAAGCAGAAAACATTGTTTCTAATGCCTTGGTCTCTCTGCCCATTCATTCCTTTTCAGACTATCACAAAGTGTACTTGGAGAGGCATGTTAATTTTGTGATATGACCGTTCGCTACTTTCTGCCACTACAGACAATTCATCTTGCATGCAGTCGGCCATCTGGTATTAACGCCTGCCTGTCCCTGCAAACTGGCATTAGATACCTGATCTGCTTTGGCAAGTTGTGTCCTTCTTACTCTCTGAAAACCTTAGCTTATGTGTAAGTAGCCTGAATAATTTGAGTGCCCACAGAAGTGACAGACTAAGGTCATGCGCCACAACCTGGTAAAACCTTTCCAGTTCTGTGAGCTTGCATTGAACCCAGTTCACTGTAACGCTGCTGTCCCAGGCTTTGGCTTCTCCCTGAGCAAAGATTGCTGGCCCAAATAACGTGAACTGGTCTTTCACTGTGGACGTGAAGCGCTGACATGAACTGGTGAAACTATGAGGTGACACCAGTTTGTCTAATCTAGATCTGACCCTAAGTCTCTGGGGCAAAAAAAATAAGGTATAATCACAGAATCACAGAATCCCAGAATGTGAGGAGCTGGAAGGGCCCTGCAAAGCTGATCCAGTGCAACCCCTGCCACAGCAGGATCACCAGAGCAGTCACACAGGAACACGGCCAGGGCTTTGGGTGTCTCCACACAAGGACACTCCACAACCTCTCTGGGCAGCCTGGGCCATGCTCCAGAACCCTCACACTCACAAAGTTTCTCCTCATCTTCAGCTGGAACCTCCTGTGCTCCAGCTTGGGACCATTGCCCCTTGTCCTGCCATTGGACATCCCAGAGCAGAGCCTGGCTCCTTCCTCCTGACACTGCCCTTTCCCAATGGATCCCCAGGAATGAGGGCACCCCTCAGTCTCCTCTGCTCCAAGCTCCAGAGCCCCAGCTCCCTCAGCTGCTCCTCAGCACGAGATGCTCCACTCCCTCCAGCATCTCATCTTTGTGGCCCTGCTGGACTCTTTCAAGCAGTTCCTGTCCTTCTTGAGCTGAGGGCCCAGCACTGGACCCAACATTGCAGCTGTGGTGTGAGCAGCGCAGAGCAGAGGGGCAGGAGAACCTCTCTGCCCTCCAACCACCCCTTCTCATCCACCCCAGGATGGCGTTGGCCTTTTTGGCTCAAGGGCACATTGCTGGCTCGTGGGCATTGCTGCCACCAACACCCCAGGTCCTTTTCTGCATGACAGCTCCAGTCACTCATCCCCAGGCCTGTAGTGCTGCATAGGATAAAATAAACCCCATCTAGTTTGGTATAATAAACCAATGTAGATGTTTATTGTTTAGTAGTATTTTTTAAAATATTTGAAGGAATCTGCAGTAGCAATGAATACAGTCCAGTCATTGCTCTAAGAGTGAAAGACTCCACACTGTAACTGTCTCTGGTGTGCAGAAGCAATGAACTGAAAGGAGTGGGTAGGCAGGCAATGTGATACGCAAAGTCTCAGTTGAAAAACTTCTGAGAAAGTACTGTTTAAAGTCAAAGTTACAAAGTGCATGCTTTTCTGCTGAGGACCAAGCCTGCTGGTTTCAAATTAAAGGCTCACACAAAAGTTGTATCTGCTGTGTCTAATACACAGTAATTGATTCTCTTAGTTCCTAGAGGAGCCCTCTCTATTTAAAGTACAATTGAACTCCAAATTACCTTAAAATTTCACAGTTTAAGAAGTCATATCGGCCTAGCACTGAGAGGTACCAAGTGGGCTGCAGATGCATGCAGAAAATTTAGACCCTTTTCACTTCTGTGGTTTGTGCCCTTTGGATGCTAAGTATTGTGATCAGCAGCCTTTCCCACCTTGGACTTAATAGATGCTTTCATTTCTTACATCCCTGTGCATGGCAGCAGAACAGGAGACTTCAAAATGGTCTGGTTTACTTTCATTCAAACTTCCTTATGGGTTGGTTTTCCTTTTCTGTTTTCTTGTCTGATTCTTAAAAAATCACCTGTAATCACCCATGGAATATCAAGGCTAATACAATAGCCCGATTTTCATCAGAGTTTGAGAAAGTCTTCAGGAAAAAGAATGCTGCACCATTACCTTATCTATTAGAGAGAAATGTATTCATAAGCCTCTGTGTGGAAGATGATATGAAGATAAGCTGTAGCTCTTCATGTGATCCACACCATTATGGATTATAGAAGTACTGCCTTTACAGAATCAGTTTTTAGCGTTATTAGTGGCCGTAACTTTAGTCATCAGTTCTACAAAAAAAGCCTGGCTATAGCTAACAAACTGCATGTGTCTGTATTTGTAACGGCTGCCTTGATAGTTTCACATATCAGTTCAATAAAACATCTTCCACTCAGGGGAGACGTTTGGGCAGGGATATCTCAGTGCCATCCTTGCCATTCCCATTACCATCACTACACACTCAGAGCAATATCTGTTTTAAAAATTGATTGAGTGTGTATTTACACCATAGATCATGAGGTATGTTTTTTTAATGGTGAGAAACTCCCAATGATGCATTCTGCGATCTGTAGCATTGATTTGGATTCTTTGATTTTAGTGCTACAGAGTATAGCCATAAAACTTTTAGACTCTTAATGTCACAGGGTGCAGCTTCTTGACACAGAACGCTAATGGAAAAGGAGATAGGTACTGCAGGCAAGAGCTCCCAACCCAGTGAAAACCAGTGGCTTGCATTAAACACAGTTAACTGGCTGAATTTGTATTCTTAACATATTAAATATAAAATACAGAGAACTTCCTTGAAATGACATAAGGTTGAGATGTAAAATCCCTCCCTAATGCCGGTAGACTTTCCATGGGATGCTTTGGCAGTGTGTTTGGTTTAGGCAGTTCCCTCATCTCCCTTCCAGTAGCTTTAAGTAAGTAAGCATCTCTGAAAAGTATTTTTCTGAAAGAGTTATCTAAAGATGGGTGAAGCAAATTTTCTGCCCCTTCTCTATTGACTGAAGTGAATCTAGATGCCTGACCTAAACACTTAACTCTTTATTAGCAAAGGAAGGTTAGGTGGATAGTGGGTACCTGCCTCCTGGTGATGTGTTGCATCTTCTCATCTGAATGTGCAGTTCTTTAGCATTCTGTTGTACTCAGTTCAAGGTTTTGGTAAAGGCATGACAGTGGTGGTGCCTTTCATGTTCTTGGTATAGCAGAAGGTTCATCTGCTATATCAAACTCTTTTCAGTGTGGTTGCCATCCTGGTTCTTAGGAATTACTTTTTTCTGGCAGCATAAAACTGGATCTGAAAATTAATTCCACCCTGGGACAAAGGAAGAAAAGACATAGAAGAGTGAGTGAGAGAGGTACCAAACAACCCATAGAAGTTTGGCCACATAGCTGGAGTGCCTTTTCCAAGTGTAGAAATTATAACTGTTAAGTATTTTTTCATGGCAGTGGCTACAGTGAACAATACTCTGAAGCTTCTAATTGTTATCCAGAAGTCCTACAAACATCCTATATGTATTAGAGTTCACTCGGACATCAAAAAGTCCTGACATGTCTCACTGCAGTGAGATTGCTGTCTAAAGCTGAGTTCAGAAAGGGCTGAAATTGCTTTATTCTAGTTCTGCAGTGACTAAACTCAGCTGGGACATTCAAGCCGGCAGTACTGTGGACTTCAGTGTGTGAGTGCGGTTGGCAGTTTTAGCTGTCTGCCTTTTCTTCTCAAGTTGATTCCTCCCACAGGCACAATAATATTTGTTCTCAGTTTTTACAGCATTGACTGGACACAGCCTATTTTTCCTTACATTTGCATTTTGTTTGTTTGGGGCAATGCCTTTTCTTTGTAGCAAGTAGACTGAAGTATCTGCACTGAGACTGTGTGTGTTTGTTTAGGAACTCTCATTGTAAGCCTTTAGTACACCAGTAAGTCAATAATTACAGAATCCCAGATTGTGAGGAGCTGGAAGGGCCCTGCAAAGCTGATCCAGTGCAACCCCTGCCACAGCAGGATCACCAGAGCAGTCACACAGGAACACGGCCAGGGCTTTGGGTGTCTCCACACAAGGACACTCCACAACCTCTCTGGGCAGCCTGGACCATGCTCCAGAACCCTCACACTCACAAAGTTTCCCCTCCTCTTCAGCTTGAACCTCCTGTGCTCCAGCTTGGGACCATTGCCCCTTGTCCTGGCATTGGCCATCCCAGAGCAGAGCC
>NW_010207934.1:18076-55488 GCF_000695765.1 Mesitornis unicolor
TGACACTGCCCTTTCCAAATGGATCCCCAGGAATGAGGGCACCCCTCAGTCTCCTCTGCTCCAAGCTCAAGAGCCCCAGCTCCCTCAGCCGCTCCTCAGCACGAGATGCTCCACTCCCTCCAGCATCTTTGTGGCCCTGCTGGACTCTTTCAAGCAGTTCCTGTCCTTCTTGACCTGAGGGCCCAGCACTGGACCCAACATTGCAGCTGTGGTGTGAGCAGGGCAGAGCAGAGGAGCAGGAGAACCTCTCTGCCCTCCAACCACCCCTTCTCATCCACCCCAGGATGGCGTTGGCCTTCTTGGCTCCAGGGCACATTGCTGGCTCATGGCCATTGCTGCCTCCAACACCCCAGGTCCTTTTCTGCCTGGCAACACAAGTGTGGACAGACCTTGCTTTCCTTGTAGGTAGCACACTCTCTCCTGACCTTGCAGTCTTACTTTGTGGGACCTATAGGGCTGTAGCTGGGTCAGACTTGTCCGTAGGCTGCTGTGTGACTCTACCTAACACTTAGCAATGTTTACCTGTTCTCCCGTGGAGTGTGGGACCAAAGCCAGAGCAGTGAACTCACTGAAGGGAACGATAGGAAAGCAACTCTCTTCACAAAGGAGTAAGATGCCTTAAGCTGATGCTCGACTGTATTTACAGAGCCTGTTCAGACCCATGTCTCTGTGACCAACCTTTTGTGGCGTTTACTGTCCAGGAGTGAATTAACTTTCCCATCTGCCATGAGCAGATTTCATCCCTGAATGTCACTATTCCAAATGTTTCCTGCTGCTCACCAGCACTAAAGCTGTTAACAAGAGTGCGCCCAATGGCCAGGCTGGGGCCTCGGGAAAGGCTTGCAGTAAATCCTGCTGACATTGCTGCCTTCTCTGCACGCAGACCTGGGACTCCCTTCTGCCCACCCCCTCACAATGTGGAGCCATTGCCAGGTTGTAGCAGCCCCAGGGGATGGCAGCTGCCCCACAGAAGTTGGGGATGCTTGAATCTCCATCACCTTCCCATGCTTTTGGGAGCTTCAGGTGTTGCCACAGCAGTAGGGTAGTTGAATGGAGGGGATCCAGCTCTGGCAGGCTGGCTGTCATTGTTCCAGCTCTTCACAGCTGCTCTACAGCTGATTGAAAAGGCATTTACTCCCCTCATGTGAATAACCTTGAGGGATCAGGAAGTCAGTTGTGCAAAGCACATACAGTCAGTGTAAGATGTGTGTCCAGGAGCCACTGCGAGGATGATGATGTTAAGAAGAGCTTCTTAGTGGTATTTTAGGGACTGGCAGGTAGCTGCAGCAACTCAGGAGAATTTAGAGCTGGTGAGAGGGGTGCAGAGGTTGCCTAGCATACGACTGTTGGGATTTTTCAGGCTCTGTTTGCAGCTCCTTTGCAGAGCAATACTGAGCCTACATTCCCATAGCTTTTAGTCTGTCACTTGATCCGCGAATGGAGCAAAGGTTACTTTAATTGTAGTTCATTAGTTCCATCTGGTGCCAGGGTGGAGAATGGTGGAGAATAAAGACCCTTTCTTACCTTACAAAACATTATATACCTTTCCTGCCAAGCTGCTCTGCTGAATAATAGAGCCCGAGGCTAACTCTAAATGTAAAGATTTGGAATGGTTTCTCCATTGGTCTTCCCACAGATTCACACTTGGCTCCCTGGATCTGGCCGCTGTCTAAAGAAATAAAGGCCAGCAGTACTTTGTCTAAAGCAGCAGTACACCATATGCAAGGCCAGAGATGCTCTGTGTGATACCCACAAAATTGTGTATCTGTCTGCTTTTTTTTCGTTCCCTTTAATCGATAAAAATATGATTTCCCCTTAGTTCAAAGGAAATTGAATTTTCACATAGCAGGGGAAAACAAATGCCCTTCAGCATCGCTATCAGTGAATTGGGGCACCAGATGTCTTTTAAACAGGTCCAGCATATTGTCTCTCCATTTCCAAATCACTCTTTTATACTTCTATTTATTGTAGGCAATTATGCTTTGACCCAAAGACCTAATCCTAGTGGAATTAAAAAATCATGTGCCCTCTTTGTATGAAAAAGCTGAGTCTGATTTTACGGAAAAGAAGTGTAGAGAATGAATCTAATGGGAAATTAGGCAGTAGTATTTGATGACTGTAAATGTATTTATTTATAACAGCCAATCTTGGTGGAAATGAAGAAATAAGATGAAATAATTAACTTTACTATTTATAAGAGCCTCTTTCATCCACTGTGAAACGCAGCCACCTCTGGGATGAAATGCAATGGCTGCTAAACAGCGTACAGACATTTAAGAATGAAAGGAAAGTACAAATGTGCACTTGACACAGTGGGGAAAATGCAGCGTGGAAGGAGAACATTTTCATGAGTACGCTGCCCCCATTTGTTGATAACCTGCCTGGTTTTAACTATCTCTTGTGATTATCCAAACAGGAATTTGGTCATAGTAGTAAAATGTCTCTGACCTTGCAAGATGCACTCTGACATTTTTAATACCTCCAGTGCAGAAAAAGCACTAACTTTACAGCAAGAAGGAATACTTACTCTCCGAAAGATGAAGGGCTTCATTTTCCTCTCACAAAGACCAGGTTTACCGATGATTTCACTGGAGTTATTGCAGACGTAGAGCAGCGCAAGTGCAGGAGGAGTCGGAGCCATCGCTCCAGCAGCACCGGGACAGAGGTGAGCGTGCTGCCTACTGAATTAACAGCCCTTTTCATAAACCAGGGAATGAAGGAGTAATAAAGGGGCTGGCTGGCTCTTGATGAATTCTCTGGCCGTGTGCAGTGTATCCTGGAGCTCCAGTTAAACCCTTACATATCTCAAGAGAGAAAGAGAGGGGATGATATTGTAAAGAGCGATTTGCCAAATAAAATCGAAAGATCCATGGGATTGTTGCACTATTACAAATGTCAGCGCACGATTAGGAGTCAGTTTATAGATATAAAATGTTTTACTGAGCTCATTGAATGAAGTTTACAGTTTATAATAGGAGACCTATTGAAACATAAACTACTGCGCCATCTGTGGTGCACGTACTCAGATTCCTCTGCTTAAATTAGATCAGTAAATGTAAAGACAGTATATGCTGTTTCACCTGTAACTATTACCCTCAAATCAGTCCACATTCAACCAGTATAATTTAACTTACACACTGACTGAAAGTTGGAGGGAGATTGAGTCTTCATAAATTGAGAAGAAGGCAGCAAAGTGATTTTAGTATCTTAGCATCGTTGATTAAATGTGTGAAGCTAACTAAGAAAATAATCTGCAAGGAGAGATGTTGTGATAGCGGTCACGTTGTGTCATCGATTTGTATTAAACGCAAGGGAAGAGGAAGAGAGACAACTTTGAAGATTTGCTTTTCATTATGGCATGAATTGATGTTCAGCTGCTAAAAGGAAATAGGTTTGCATAAGAGTTACGACTGTCAAAAACCATTTGGAATTTCATTCTGTGCAGGGAAATTAAAATTTTGAGCGATTACGTGAAAGACTTTCTCTTCTGAAGCAAGATTATAAAACCAGAGATTTCCCTTGTTACTGGATTTTTAGATTAGGTGAAATTCTCGCTGTTTGTTTTATCTCATCTCAAATGCTTTTTTAAGTGACTTGCTGAATTAATATCATATTAAATTCAAGAAAGTCTGGTGATGGAACAGAATGCTTGAGATTTTAACTGCATATAAAGATATTCAAAGTTATAGGTCATACAGCTAATGTAAGTCAACCATCTGGGTGTATACATACAAGAGATATTTATTTCATTTTATAAAAGCAATGTAATTGAGTACACTGGGCAGATACACCATTAATTACACATTACAATACAGTCTGATCTGATATCAGCAGCAGAACACTCAAAATTCAGAATCTCTTGACATTTTTCATTCATTTCCATAACAATCAACCACTCAAACCACTCGGTTTTGGAGGAAATAATGACACTGGAAAAGGACTGAGTTTCACAGCGTGCTTTCAACATCCCGGGTTCAATTAAAGTGGATGAATATATTCTGAAATCGTAAGGCTTGTCCTTTGAACTAGTGTCTGCAGATGAACATGTATTCCCATTGGCATCAATTTCCCAAATAAACTTAACTACATCTTGGAAAGCAGGGCAATTTTGGGGGGTCTCAAAGTCATGACTCTTAGATTTCACAGCTATGGTGTTTTACCGCATTTGAATATTGCCAAATGGTTGCTGTAGGAGTTATGGGCCTACGATTGTATGTGCATTCTAGAAATAGAGAATTTGGCCCAATTTAGAACCGTTAGAGCAACCAGACAGGAGAATTCACTGCAAGATCCTAATGGCCACTGTAACTGTGGCCCTGAATGACCTGATCAGCGAAGAGCTGTCAGATAGCGTTGCACCATAGAAAATGCATAGGTAAGCTTTTGTGCATTTAAAGCTTTTAGCTGGATTTTGCATTGTTTGCAGCGATCCTCTGGTTTAAAAGAAACAATAAAACAACAAAATTACCCACTTGATGACAGAGTCAAATATTGTTTTGCGTGTATATAATCAGATGTTGAGATAAAAGCACATAATGTGTGCACTCTTTTGAATGAATGCCCACTGCTATGAATGCACTTGTGTTTTCTTTTCAGAAAAGGGTTTCTAGACGTGTAGTAACAAGCCTTACATCTTTCCACTGGCATGAAAGGTCACAAGTTGTCAGCTGTCTTACCTTCAAGACCCAAAGTGTGTTGGTTTTCTTGCTTTTTGAACCTTGGCTCTTTTGTACTGTTGGGAAAAGCACCAGATGCTGCAAGAAGGTGTCTTTTTGGTAGGGCACACGAGCTCCTCATCACATCTGCACCGACACAGACTGAGGAGCTTCTCCTCTGAATCCCCTGTGTAGATTCAGCGCCAGGGACGGGAGCTTGTCTGGGGTGTCAGTAAATGCCCTAATGCCATCATTCCCAAGTGTTCAAGGCTGGAGCTGAGCCTCCCGGGACGGTGAGATTTCAGAAGGATAAACATGAAATTCTAATAACTTGTGTTCTTGTGCCTCCAGAGTTTACATTTTCCATCTGTTTCCTGAAATCATGATGGCTAGAAAATTTCTTCACTTCATAAGCCAAAGTGGCACCTCCCATCTAGTCAACTGATTCCAGAAAGCGGGGCTCAGAAAATGGTAGATATCGTAAAACTTACAGTAATACAATTAAATCTTACAGTCACCAAAGAAAAAGATGCCTGTATCAAGTTTTCCTGTACGTTTGTGGATGGTTTACTGTGCTGTAGAGATTAAGACATCCTGGAAAATTGCTCTTGGTATGTTTTTAACGTAGCAGCCCATATTTGATTAAGTTCCCTTTTTCCGCTGTAGCATCATCTGAATTAAGGTTACCGCGGGCTTTTCCCCTGGACTCTCTGCAGAGGCAATGAGTGAGGCAGGCACAGGCCCTGTTGAGAGATCCTTGAACTGTGCCAGAGGTTCAACTCCCCGTGCTCTCCAGGCATGACTATGCTAATAAATTTGCATTTCCTCCCCCCACGCTCACATCCCTTTCATCTCAACTGCAGTCTCTTGTACAATTTGCTTCATTGGCTTGCAGCCAGCGGCGTGTCCTGGGAGGAAGGTGTCACAAAGACAGCACGGCAAAGCAGAACACTTCAATCCGAACAGTGCAAACTTCCTCAGGAAAAAAAACGGGCTTTTAATAGCTCCAACCACATGGTGCCCTCTCCACTCTGCCACACCAGTTCCTAGAGATAATACATTATAGAAGAGACTGATAAATTTGTTACAGAGCTCAGCCATCAATACATTTCACCAGGAGTAGCTTCTTTCCTTTTATCAGCTCAGCTGTGTTTAATAGCTCTGTACTCAGATGACAATTTAAGTGATACCAGTCCATTAGTTTTGGATTATGATCCAGGGACACCATGAAAGAGAAGCTAAAGTGTTAAGCCTTAGGAAGGGCAAATGCATACGTGTATGTAGGCAAAAATACTTTACTGCATCACATCCTCATGACAAAAGTAGCCATAAACAAACATGAAGCAGATCATATTATTTTTCACAGACTTTGCCAAGCAAACCGTAGAGGCCTGTATAAGAGGCTTTTAGAAATACTATTTTCCCAAAATCTTCAGATGCTCGTTCTGGGACCGTACTGCTGAGGTACTGAACTGCAGTGTGACTCTGGCATTACTGGGGAAGCTTAGGGTGATTTTCCTTTCATACCTACCTTCCATGAATCGGTCCTTTCTGATGACACCAGAGACCAGCTGAAACTGAAAACCAACCTCACATACTTTGAAAGCAGAGCTTTAGATGGGCTACGTCTCAGTGCTCATATTGTCATTATGGCACTTACTTGAATTCCAGCTAAGACAACCCACTGTAATTTTTATGTGTCTGTTTACAGCAAGATACCTAAAAAGGCTGTCTGAAGTTAGCATCTTAAGTCTCATATATAAACCTAAAATATGTCCCAGTTTTTCAAAGTACACATGCAGCAGTTCCTGTATTCTAAAAACATGATTGTTTTTTTTTCCTTTTAGTGTCATTCAAAAATAAGATGAAAATTAGGAGGATAATTATACAGTAGAATGCATTGATTACCATTGCCTGATGCTGGATACTGAGGAGAAATATACTTTTAAACATGCAATTAATTTGGAGATAACATTTATTGATTGTGTAAAAAGTTCCTACAAGTCGATCTGAAATGTGTCATCCAAAGGTGCATTGTTATAAATACAATAGTGAGCTTTGCACTGGATGTGCTGTGAATGTAATAATGTTTTTTGCGTGATCCCAATTGCATTATTTATGTATCAAGTCATCTTAGATTTCACAGAGATATTTTCCCTGGAGGATTGAAACCATGGCAAATAAAAGCCTGGCAAACCTCCCCTTTGATAAGGTGACACGATGGGGAGATCGCTAGGGGTTTCTTTCCTGTGGAGCTCTTTCATCTCCAGCTGCAGGTTATCCGGGCCCCTCTCCCTGCGTGGGTTGGCAGCTTTCTGCCCCAGCTGCCCCCTCTCTGGAGTAATCTCTGCTTTCAAGCCTGTCAGGCATGGTTTAGAGGAGAGCGACTGCAACCATGGTGGGAAGAGATGGTGCACAAATACCAATTAAAGTCGTGAGGCATTGATTGACGGTGCTGGAGAGGTGCCCCTCTAAGTGTGCATTCAGTGCACCTAAAACTCAGGATTTTCTGTTATCTTCACGCAAGGTGAGGACTTTTCTGCAGCGCCATTGCCCTGGATTTGTGAGGTTGTTCAGGGAAGTCAGGTTTACGTTTCAGCCCTTTCCTCCCAAAAATATTCCTCATGGTTTCAATGTGGGTGTTTATTTCCTTTACCTCTCTTACAGCTCTCTGCGTTCCTACAGTAAAGAATCTCTAGTTTCAGAGATATCCATGTTTAGTGCAGCCCTTCTTGTTAGACTCTAGATGCACAGCCGAGAGCAAAGTAACAGCATTAATCTCCACAATGAAAATGTATTTTGGGACATTACTGCACATATGGTGAGGATTTTTTAACCCACATTACTGTATGTAACTTTGCGGCTTAATTAATCAATTAGGATTACTGCAGTTTGTAATCAAGTGCAAGAGTGATTGATGCATGCCGTATTAATTGCAACATTCACATGAAGCATGTCATACGCACAGTCACTTTACAGCTGGGTTTCACATTGTGTTGCTCATAAGCACTTAATGGCAGGAATATTTTAGACTTGCAATCAGGGAAATTGTATTGCACAATATGCTTTATACGTTGTACACCCTGCTTAGATAATAACTCCTCCATCACTGATGTATCCTCTTGCTCCTCCTTCCTGGTTCGATAGTTGGCAAAGTAGTCCATTTTCAAAGGCTTTCCTTTGCTGTGGAACAAGAGGTATAATTAAATTGTATCCCAGTAGTGAATGTTTCTAATGATGATGAGCCAAAACTAATTGTATTGATTTGTTTATTACTGGCTTAGGAAGCTCATCAAACAAATGGACTGAAACTATTTCCATATTCTTATCTGTTTGGTAAATGAGAAACAAATAACACTTCCATATGTCTGTTGCCTGGTGTCACAGCATTAATACTAATTCTGAAGACAGACTCAAGCACAGGAAGGGAGCTTGTCCCCAATACAGTGTTTCTACAGATAAGAAATATCACCATTTTTACCACATTTGTGTCTTGGGATGAGCAAAATGAAGAGATTTTCTTTGAGTTTTTTTTATATAAATGTTATGAAGGTTTGCTGACTTGCCAGAACTGGAGAGTAGCAGTCTATGCCCAGAAAGTGTGAAAGATTGGGCAAAAGAAAGGAGATTGGTATAATGTTCTTGTCTCCATGCACACTTGTTCTTTGGCCTCTGCATTAAACAAAGCTGGATGAATAATGTGAACTAAAAACTTCTATGAATATTCATTTTCATTTTAAAATTAATTTACTTCACACTCTCACATTAACTCTGCAAACAGTCAAGCAATCACATCTGGTACAAACGTCTGCAGAAAGTAAATGTCAATATTTCGTGGATGAGTTTTTGTAGGAAGAGGGGTTTAATTTTGAATGTGCAAAAATTGATGTTAATGCTCACCCAGTTGTGGGGTGGGCACAAGTTCCTCTCACCTGTGTGAAAAATCACTTTTGTTATATGATGATTTAAAAATGCTGGGCTTTTTATTAGTAAATAATAGTGCTCAATTCTTAGAGCAGAAGGGAGTCCAAGATCATTTAAACAAGTGCTGATCTAAAACTACCGAAGCCAGCGGTGGTTCTTCATTGGCTTGGGTGTATTTTAGATCAGTCTCCTCATGGATGCAGTTGAGAAAATCCAGAGCCAGGAAAAAAAACCAAGTTAATTGAATAAATTGTTACCTTAATTGAATTTGGGGAACTGATTGTGTTGGTGCTGTGAGAGTGTGGATTCCTCCACTGTGACACCTTGACTTGGGCCATGTTTTACTCTTGCCGTAATCCAAGAAAAGTGTCTACTTTAATCAATGAGAGCCTGAATCCACTTCCAGTGGCAGCGAAAGCAAACCTTTTAGTCTTAGGAGCTGGATAACATTAGTGAAAACTCCTATTTATACACATGAAACCATCCCATTCCTTTTTCTGAAATACAGCTAGCTGCCTCTTGCACTCAACTGTGTTTTCAATTATAAATGTTCACCACATCTCACATCTCTCATATGCTGTAGCATATGACACGTTGTGGCAACTTTTGTTCAACGAGCAGGTTTTGGTCCAAAGAGGATTCACTGAAGTTGGAGGGTGAATTACCCTTACATCCCTTGAGAAGCTGGTCCTGTCAGCTTGGCAGAGCATTGCTCAAACTACTGCCTGCATACTATGTCTAGACTGTGGATAAGTTAATAACACTAGGAGTAGACCTAAAGGTAGAGGGAATTATACACCACGGTTATTAAACTTTGACCTTTGTGATGCTTTAAAATCATAAAACATTTTCAAATAGCTATGCTGCATCCCGGATAGTGCTACTGTCGGGTAAACTGCCTCTCAATGCAACACATAGCATTTATATCAGCACTGGTCTTCATATTCCAGTTTCATACTCCAGGAGTATAGGACTGGTAGTGTCACCTTCCTTCTAGTTAGGTTGTCTGTTAGAGACAAATCTGATGCAATGTGAAGTGTCAAATCCCTTCTGCCTCTTGTAGTCCCATTGCACAGCCACAGTGCTTTACAGGCTTCAACCTCACAGCCATGGAGCCGGTGGATTGAAGGAGCACCCTTCTCATCTCCCATATTGCAGATAAGAAAACTGAGGCACCTGCTCTTTATCAGACACAGAGTCTTGTGGAATGAGTAAAAACAGAACTGAGGAGACTTAAACTCCAACTCAGAAACCCACATTAGGATATTTGGCTTTCCTGCTCTTTCTGTACTCATTGGAGAGAAAGCCTCTCTTCACAGCTATTGGAGTCCTTTTGAGGGTCATCAGATTTGGCTCATTCTAAAGATCCAAGACCCTTTGCAAAACGTGAATGTTTCTTGGTTTAGATCTTGTGTGTTGCTGTCTTTTCTCTCCCACACAGGGCTGAATAAGCAAGTACTGGTCTCGGGGTCAAAATTCACCACCACCCATAGTAAGTTGACATTCACAGAGGAAAAAAGGTGATTTTTTTCCCCAAGCTGACTGCAAACCTGCTCATGCATCTGTGCGCACACCATTCTTTTATGTAATATTTACAAAACTTGTGGAATTTTTTTGCATTTCAAACGGTAGGTGAATCGGAGGTCTTAAGAGCACTAATGAGCCAATCCTGAAGGAGCCATTTTCATATGTCATGTCATTTGACTGAAGTTTGAGTTCAAGGAATAACAAGTACTCAGCTACTTAGTATGCAGACATTTGCATGTGCCCTCTAGTTGCTAAGCTTTGCTCCAAAAGCGTGCTCCGTGGCCACTCCACACATTAACAATACAAACTCTGAGAGTTCTGCTTTTTCTTTCACCTTGCAGTAGTGAAAATAGAAATGATGAGGTTGGTCTCGCAGGTATGAAGGACGTGCATGGAGCACCAGAAAAAGCAGCAGGAGAAGTGCTCAGCACCAGGAAGGGAGCAGCCAGCACTTGTGAGATCAGATCGTCTGCACGCAGCTAAAAAGATGTGGTGTCATTTATTTTCAGAGCTATTAGATGAGCACAATGCAAAAAGTTCAAGGCTTTGAATAGCACATTTGGTTTCTTTGCTTTCACTGTTTTCATGCCTTTGCATTGCTTTCGTGTTGTACAGATGTAAGCGTTGGAGTGTAAAGCAGTTCTCAGAAGTGTATGTGGCTGTTCAACCTTGCCCACTGTACCTCAGAGCAGGAGAAAGCTGCTGGAGGTGTCTCCTTGTAATACTGAGAAGCAAGGTTTGTCACCTACCAAGGCTGTGTAGCAGAAACGAGCCTCTCTGCGGTTCACTGGAGAGCAGCAGATAATCCAGGGAGGATCTGTCCTGCAGTGCAGACATCTCCGTGGCTAAGACAGGAGCTTCTTACAGTGTTTATTCCACAAACATTCTTGGGAACAAAAACCTGGGAGGTGGGGTTTACTATCAGCAAAAGCTTATCAGGGCTCTCTAGGTAAGGGGGACTTTTACCTCCTATTGCACCAGCAGCAGAGTAAACAACCACCCAAATGCTTTTGAAAATCCTACCTTTTGATGCTGGGATGTTTGTAAATATGCAAAGAGGAATGAGAGTAGAAGCAGAAGCGTCAAGGGGTTTGATTAACAAAGCTATTGACAAATACCTTTTGCTCTGTTTACTCATCTCTTCCCTTAAGGAGAAAGGAGATAATGCCGAGGATCTTTATGAAACCAACTGAAATTCTAATATAGCATCAAAGCTCAGAATTTTGTCCCTTAATTTTCTCCTCAGATTGATATACTGAGCATGGGACAGTGGAGGAGACATGAGAAAACAACAGCAAAACAAGCTGAACACAAGGGCAATTAGAGATGGCAGGCAGTGTTTTAAAGATTAGATTGGTCTGAAAAGTGAAACACTTCAAGTTCATGGAAACCTATGAAATGAAGGAATCAAAACCCATTAATTTTCCATTACTATCATAAAATGAATCTTCAACTACCTATATTGTAGCTACCGTCAGTGGAAACAATTCAAATTCCTGTACCCTGCAGATGAAGAACTCAGAATTGCCTCTTCCTAAATATATGCTCTTAGCTTGAAAGCTGCATATGCTCTGTGAGGCTCTCAGGTGCAGTTTGCACAGGCACTGTACCAGGATGAGCAGTGCTCGAGCGCCCATTCCCAGGGGCTTCACTGTGAGCCTTGGTGCAGATGGGGTAGCAAGGTGCATGGGGACAAGCCTGGTTTGGAGGTGACCTGTCCCCTTGCAAACCCAGAAGGATTCGCTTTGCTTTCAGGGCAGCCTGTGCAAAGCTGAAAACTCACTTTCCTAGTACCTAAGCCAGGGATAATTCTTTCCCCATCCAGCTTTCGCTGACTTTTTCTGCAAAAGAGTGAGCACTAATGCTTTCTTTACCTTCCTGTCACAGAGGAGAAATCCTGGCCTCAAGTCACAGCCACCTGGCTCTTTCCTCTTTATTTTTGTTCTTACCCAGCCTTCTCCTGAAGGTTATCCAGCTTTGCTGTTGTAGGTTGAATAATTCAGGTGGAATGAACTGTGAGTTGAAAGAAGTAGACAGTGTTCCACCACTTGTCCACTTAAGTTATTCACAAATTGTCTTGAAATAGGACCTTTGCTCTGAATCTGAAATGGTTTCAGTGTTTCAGGTAGAGTTATGACTATTTAGTAAGCAGCTGTGTTCAATTCCAAATACTCAGGCATGAAATACATTAATATTTTTTCCTTACTGTATAACCGAACATGTATTCTTTAATTTTAAGTGCTATTTTGGCCTGACGCTAATGAGTCGTGTCATTGCACTAGATTCTCTAAAGCCTTTTTCTTAATGTTTCTTCACTGCACTTCATATTTTTAGCTGCTTCCATTAGTTCCACCTGCAGTTCCAGTTACCAAGTTCATGTTAAGCCAAGTTACACATTTGAGTGTCATAGAGTCAATGTCTTATTTTCTAAAAATCTTAATTTCCCCCAAACTTTCATCAATAACATCTTTAAAATCCATTTGCAATGTAAATGCCTCAAAGTGTAATCCATCCTGCTGTGTTCCAGAACACTTCCTTCTTGTTTAATTGCCATAGACACTTTAGTTACTAATTAAACTTTATTGTTTATGATGTTGCATCTCATTAATAGCTGTGATAAAAATTGCATGTTCCAGCAGATTTTTTGCATGTTAATGCCACTACTGGGGTAGAATTCAGAATTGATGGGAAAGAGCTCACCTCAGAGGTTTCAAGGTTGCCCTCTTCTAACCATGTAGTGAAGCTGACCCACAGCCATGGTCTTGAAAAAAGAGGGTGCATGTTTGGAGTGTAGGGTCTTTCCCTTCTTGTGTGATGGAATAAATTAAAGCTTCTTTAATTGTAATGAAGATACTGGAAGTGTCACCAGTCATTTGAAGAAGAAATGTTTCAGATCACATACACATATAAATGTTTATATGTATTTGAATGACAAAGTGAATGATTAGGAAAGTTTGGGACATAGTTTGAACTAAGAATTTTCTAGGCTCAGGAGCTACTAAACCCATTCACTCAGAAACTGTAATTAAAGATATTAAGGAAAACGTAAGAGTGAAGCTTTAGCACTAGGTACAGGAAGGGAACGGGAAGTATCTTTGATGGAGGGCAGCTGAGAGGTCACTCAGTTCTGTGATGAGAAAGGTACTTTAATTTCTGTGTAGATTAGTTTTGGACCTCCCAGTCCCATGGATTCAGGGAAAGGGTCATTTAGGTCCAGGAGCTCTGAAGCCATTCATTATGGGACCTCCCTGTCCTCGCTGTTTCACCTCCCTTCACAATACCAGTATGGTCCATTAGCTTCGGTTCTACCTCAAATAGTATGGAAATAGCATCTGGCCTGTGCTGGATCACCCAGAGGAAATGGTGCAATGCAGTACTGCTGGTATTTGATAGTACAGAGGGCCACATTGATCCAGGTTAGTTTTTACAACGGAGCATGTTTATATGAGGATTTTGTCCTAGTGAAGCTATGTTTGCACCTCTGTGCAGAACAGAGACCCTGTCCCTTCTCAGCCTCCTGCACAAAAATCCTCAGGCGTGAGAGCAATGAGAATCACTGGCTGTAATCTCTGCTATTTCCCACCCTGGAAGGAGGAGCGCAGGCAGAGGTTTCCCTGGAAGACCCTCCCTCAGTGTCGGATGCAATTACAGTACATTGATTTCCAAATTTTCCTGAGTAAACAGTCTTGCCGATCTCAGACATTATTTCTTAATGGAAATGGATTTTTTCTTGCAAATACAACAGGTAGAGTCCTTCTCTAACATGGCTGGGCCAAGTAAAGTTAAAGAATAGAGGCAAGTGAGACATCTGATTTTGTATCCTCATTCATGCGCTGTTGTTCTAGACCTCAAGTACTCACTAGTGGCACATTGAGCACCATTGGCAAGATGCTAAGCAATTGGCAAGGTTTTAACAAGAAGCTTCTTTTTCTGGATCCAGAGTATTTTCTTTTCAGGTTGAAGCTGTATTGAACCGATCGTGTGAGCCGAGCAGCCCAGGGCTGGGCACTCTGCCAGTCTGCAGTCTGCAGAGCACAGGATCTGTAGTGCAGCTAAACAATAGCTCTCCTTCACCTCCACGTCTCTCCTGATGCAGCCCTTTCAGCTCCAAGGGAAACTTTGGTCTCCTAATGACTTGCGAGTCTAAGTTGGCTGTGTGATTAAGAATTATTTCTTCTGTGCCGTAGCAGAAAAAGAATTCAAATAGATGTGATAATGGCACTGCATTCAGCATGTAAAGATCATTGAATGTAAGCTCGAAACAGAATGTACTTCTGTCTCACAGAAAATTGCATTTAGAACTTGTTGCTACTTCGCTGCTTTTGTAATAATGCTTCAACCTCATACCCTGGATCTCAACATAAATATGTTGGCGTTTCACACAAAGGAGTCAGAGAACATCTATTATCTCCCAAAAGCTGAGAAATTCTGGAAGGTGCATTAAGGCGTGATGGGATTCTTCCCCTCCTGACTCCCAGAAAGTCACAAAAGAGATTGTTTTGGAAGAACTAATTTTTAAAGAACGCTTTATGTAACAGGACTGTGCCGTGATGTGTTTTGCACGTACTGGCAGGGCCACAAATCTCCTGCAAGAGGAAAAGAGGGAGAACTGGGGAGAGAATAAATGCTGGATGAGTTGTTCTGGCTTCAGCATTACCCAAAAGAGTTACTAAGTGATGCCACCAATTAATAATTACTTTTCTTTTGTCAGCCATTGTGTATAAAAAACATTGAAAATATACCTAAGGTCTGCACACTTAGGTAACAGAAGTTAGATGTTCACTCCAGAGTTTGACAGTGATGAGATTTCCCAAGGTACACTTGGCATTTCTGTTCCCATAACTGCATGTTCTCCTTGTGAAAATCTTCCCCTTAATAAATAGCTTTAGTTTAAATGAATTCTGAAGTACAGCAACTTCACTGGTAGCTGCTGGGTATTCATTACTTTAGAAGGTCAGGCCGCTTGGATAGACATTTCTTGCACTTTTATTGCTATGCAGACAGAAGACATGGAACTTGTTTGCACTTCACTCCTCTCACTAAAGTTGTATATCTGCATTTTGCATTGCATTGTGCTACACAGGTGTATCCTTCATTCAGAAAAGTGGAGGAATGTGGGGTATTAATCAGCTGGATCCATTTTCTGAATATAGCGTGATTCCTATAGGTCATATCTGCAGTACACTCAAAATAGTGTGTTACAGAGATTGTTGTTTAAATGGCTGATGACACAGTTTGCAGAGTTCTGCTTTGGAAATTATCTTTATTAATTTGCAGTGAGATTGAATTTTGGACTGTCAAAAATTCCCATAAAAAGGAAATCAAGTTTGGGCCCTGTCTTTTTCATTCCAGCACATTCTCATCACTCCCTGAAAGACACCTCGTGGGATGTGGCCTGACCACAGCTCTTCTCTTTCTTCTGGGAATAAGTATTCTGCATCACTGTTGATGTTCCACAGAATTAGGGTGCTGGGCAGTTTGCCTTGTCCAGACGGGAACGTCCCTGGAGCAGAGTTACGATCTTGGCTTGGCTTTGTAGGTGTCAGCAGATTTTTAATGAATATTTTGAGGGAGGGGAAAACCCAAACCTATTTTTGTCTTAATCCAGCTACTCTGGTAGGTACAGAATAAGATGTGGTTTAAAGGCACCAGGGCTGTTATACCCTTATTTTATAAATATATTCTTTTAGGTATAAAAAGATCCAACAAAATAGCAAGTTGAAACGGAGAGAGTTTAAACTGTGGATGTCCTTATCCATGCATGTACCAGATATGGTCCTTTGTCCTTGAAAATGCATTCTGCATCAGCTTGAGCTATGGCAATTTCCTAATCTGAAATCCTGTTCTCATCAATTCAAGCTCCTTTCCTATGCACAAGCTCGTTCCAGCTCCCCACGCCAGCTGTCCTCTGCCACCTCTCCTTGCTTGTAGTCACACATCCAGCCTATTCCCATAACTTCCAGAAGATCCTGGGGGATACAGGCTGTCCTGACAGTAGCTTTTCTCTTTCTTTAGGGAACAAAGTGCCTCATCTTCTTCATGCCTCGAGCTACGGGTATCTGGAGTGCCCTGATGCCTCCCAAAGGCGGTTCAGATCGGGTTAGCAGCTGAGCCATCAGACTGGCAGCAGACAAGAGAGTTTAGTTTAGACAGCATGAGAAGTGTGCGGTGCTACACAGTAACCTCCTGAATGCAAATATGTGTGACATTTCCATTTTTTGCAGTTTTCTGAAGGAGTAGCAAGCCGGGTCATTGTAATGAATTGGTAAACATCACACTGTATTATATATGAAATTCATCTCCTAGAGCTCAGAAGCAGGGTGTTAATGCAATACTCCCCACTATGCTGTTTGCTTTGTGATATTGGTATGATGCTGTGTTTTAAAATATTCGTATCCCGGTCATACCATACCACACCACCGTGTTATTAACCTAAATCTATGAAGACAAAAAAGACCAGGAAGAAAGTTAATTTCACTTTTGGTTTTCAATTCTTATGCACTGTAACAGAATGTGAATAACCTCATTACTATACAATTTTTGTGTGTCACACCATGACCTCTATACTACAGACCAAAGTTTGCATAATTGAGGAGAGACTCACCTACAACAGTGTTGGAATTCATTAGCATAAGGCTGAAATAATGCTAAGAAAATAGCATTTGGTGTCACCTATTTAAACTGAAGCACTTGGTGGTTTCTTTCCCTTGGACTTCTTAAAGGTATATGCTCGTGATGAGGAACATAACATAATAACATATAACATATAACATAACATAACACATAACATAACATAACATAACCTTGTCCTACTGAATCTCACAAACAGTGAGGAATCATCCTGTAACTCATCAGCCATTGCCATAACAAATGGCTATTCTTATGTAGCTTTGCAGTTTCTCACAAATATCAGTGAAGTACATGTTACTTAATGGATTTATTTTTATCGGCCGTATATTCATATATTTATCTTGACTTTTAAGTGTTCATCCTTCATGCTAGGCTCTCTGTGGTAATTAAAATACACCATAAATCATATCCACTGTAATTACCAGAATACACTGTAATTATCTGTTGATCTTTTGCGCCTATTAAATAACTACTGGGATGTTTCAAAGCTGAGTTATTTTAGTATTCCTTGAGACAAACCTGCTGCAAAATGTTGGTAATTCACTTAATATTGCAGCATAGATCAGCTCTAGAGTGTTTCATATCTTCTCCCTCTCCCCACTGTAATGTTATGGCAATTCTATTGACTATCACTTTGTTAAAAATCTCGTCTATGAATGACACCTGAATCCTGAAAGCTGTTCCAGCTGGTAACAATATCCCATGGTAGGCAGTTATCGAGGCTCACTCTGCAGGCAGCTATTTTCCTTTCATCCTGCACTTTGTCTTTACCATGACTACAGACAGAAATTTTACATGAATTGAGGGAATTCAGACCCGAGTTGGAGAAAGGAACAATTCTTATCTGAAACCTGCAGGTAGTTAAACCTACTTCAGTGCATCTGCTCAGAATGAGAGAGAGTTGTGAGCCCAATGGTAATAAGCACAAGTATACAAAAACAGTCTGAAAAATGGCAAAACAGTTCTGCTTACCTTCCTTGAAGTTAGAAGTATCCATCTGTGAATGTGTGTAATGTCATTTTCATGAGCCTTGGGACGAATTCACCTGCCATTGCTTACTGCAACATTTCCCAAGGTTTTCCCTTTTCACGAGTATTAATTCCAGCTAAAACACAGGGACCTTATCACATTTTATAATATTGGTTGTATAAAAAGTATGAGGATGCAGTTTGTTGTAGTGTTATATCAG
Source organism: Mesitornis unicolor (assembly GCF_000695765.1). Taxonomy (NCBI): domain Eukaryota; kingdom Metazoa; phylum Chordata; class Aves; order Mesitornithiformes; family Mesitornithidae; genus Mesitornis; species Mesitornis unicolor. Next base: position 36,002 of record NW_010207934.1, read on the forward strand.
AAAGGGAGGTGAGCCCAAGTGGAATTATAAAGGCGTCAGGGTTAATTTTCTTACTCTTCGTGGAAAAACCTTACATCAGTCACCTGCAAACTTGAATTTCCACTGGTAGTAATATCTTGCAGCCATGGCTCTGTGTAATGTAACAGTGGTAAATTCTTGTCTTCAAAGATTTATGCAAGTCATTATTTAAAAACAGAGATCCAGGAGTCACAGCTGGCTAATTAATCTGCACCAAGGAAAGCCAAGTGCCTGGCCTTTCAGGCGTCCCAGTGATGGCTGAGTAAGCTTGCAATCCCATCAAATTGTCACTTCTATGTTGTTTCTTTTTTTCACCTTTTTTTCTGTATAGGAAGTAGGTGCTGAAACAATCAGCTTATTGCAGACAGTTTTGAAATAATTGCATGGATCTAGTTCAGAATTAGAAATGAATCAGAAATAACCAGTGTACCTCTCTCCATCATGGACTGAAAATTTGTTATGTATGAGCCTGTCAAGAAAGTAACCGACCAGGTATCACTTTCAGGCTGTGTATGGTACAAATCTACCACTACAATAATTCAGCCTTATGACCCGATGTTACCGTGTTTTGCTTTTGGTCTTATCGTGCCATTCTGTGACGTCCCTTGTCACGTTGCTGTTAATTTTAGAAGCTCTATGGCCAAACCTGAAAGCTGCCCAATTGTTAAATAAGACAAAAGAAAGATGTATTATATTTATGTCAATATTATAGTAACATACTATCAGGAAATAGAAAATGTAAAACCATGTAACCATAATAGCTTGATTGGAAAAAGTCATTTTCTCATAATGACTGATAGGGTGAGTAGCGGTAGTCCCCAATTCCCTGTAAACACAAGTAGTAAGTAATCAAATGGCTCGAGTCCAACAGGCAGAATCTTACTGGTTCAAGATAATCCTTTGTAGGTTAATAAGCAATTAATTATTTTTACAGTCATAACAGCATGTGCAGGAATACTCCAGTCTTCACTTAGTTGTATCCTGAATGGCACGTATTTCCTGCCGTGCCAAAATGGGGATATGCAGCTCACAGGAGTGCATGGATTTCATGATATCCCTCATAGCCCAGAATACAGCCTTTTTGCTCTAAATGCACTATTACCTATTGTTTATTTAGTTATCAGTAACTCTAGTGAAGATTTAAATTAATTATGTTCTTTAAAATATACGTAGCTATACATTCAGCTTATGAATCTGCATGTAGGCAGGAATTACAGTCTTCAGAAAAAGTTTGTGTGTAAGTTTTGAATATCTATGCTAAGGTTTGAATCTCTAAAGGTTGCAGGGAGGTTTAGATCTAATTGTAATCACATAAAGAAAGTAAGTATGAAAAGGAGGGTTGTGTCAGATCACGATTCCCTTCAGTGGGAAGCACCAGAGCTGTGACCTTGCTGAATCCCACACAGGGCAGCGGAGCTTGCTAGCCAGATAAGGAGCTGAACTGAAACGCAGGTAGCAAAACACATGGGGTTTGTGTACTACAGTAAATCTGTGTCTAAACTTAGCAAATATTGTGTTAATTGTTGAGCCTCTTTCTTCTAAACATTTAAACAAATAAAGTCCTCTCTTTCCTATAACCTCTTCTTCCCCCCAGCAGAACTTGCATAACCTCTGCAACGGCCTTACACGTTTAACATATTCCAGCACATTCCATTGCTAGGTGAAGGCAAATGTATTTGCTGGCCTCTGTTCCTACAACTGTTTGCAAATACAACATCCCTGAATCAGTAGGCAAGAAACAACAGAGATTCTACACCAGGCAGCTTCCATGACACAGAAAAGGTGGTGATGCTCTTAATAGCTCTGTGCCTACCAAACTCCAATGAGGACCCCTCAATAACTGTTAGTTTTTATTCTTTCTCTCAGCAGCTTGTTTTGATTATCTCACACATTGCTAGTCTTTCCAGTACAAGATAGAGATGCTGTTATCTTAGGCAATTCAAATTATTTAAATGATACAAATGGCTTGTTCTGACACAGAACTGTGTGAAGACTGCTGTCAATACCATATAAAACATTATATATATACCTTATATCACTGAACAGTGCCAAGTGTAAACCATAACCAACTACTTCATTTAAAGATAATGTTGGTCATGTAATTAGAGGTAATCTTTCATTTGTTTCTTCTTATGCATGTCTTAACAATTTATAAAGTGAAGTATAGTACATAGGGCTTCCCTGTATTTGAAACCAAAATCATTGAGGTCTTTCTTCAGTTCTGTCAAGAGCTGTCATTTGATCTAGAGCAGGTTTTTTAACTTATTATTCCTTAGTGTCAGATGAAAGGAAGAAAATACTTCTGCAAAGGTATTTATGGATCTGTAAGGTAGAAGTGAGAATAATACTTGCTCTTGCGGAGTCCTTTCAGGAGTATCGATAGACATGGTGCTAATGACAGTGACCATAACTAGCTCTAGGGAGGAAAGAGCTGCTGGGGAACTCTCACAGCTGGGAATGGCTTCCCTCTCTATCTGCTTATGGTGGATTTGGTCCTAAGTGTCAAAGCTGATGGAAGGAGACTCCTTAACTCAGATAGGAGTTGGATTATTCTGTCCTTGTGATTCCACACTTACCTCAAGCTGTGCTTCTACATTAGTATTTGTGAAGGTTTCATTTCCTCACCTGTCTGCATAGCTTAATGACATTTTTACAATACTCTTTTCATCTCGTGTCCTGTGGGAAATTCTATGTAGATACTGGTTAACATTGATATCTAGGTTTATTTTGTGAATCCAACTGTAATAACACATTTGCTAAAAAAAAACACCTGTGGAGCAAACTGGGATGCTTGTCTTTTCTGAAGTGCTAGAGGAATACTCATGTGCTGCTGGCTGCCCAACACAGGCAGATGTATTGCCTTTTTTAATAGTAAATCATATTTCTTCCTTTTTATTAAATTTAACTTTTATCTGGTACAACTGATCCTTCTGCTGGAAACCCAGTCCAGAGTGGCCTCAGAGGCACAAATGCTTAGCTCAGTAATTATGATGAAGAAGACAGACCTACAATATATAAATTCCTTCAATTCTTCTCTTTTACTTCTCTTTTACTTCTCTTTTACTTCTCTCTTACTTCTCTTTTTGCTCTGGGCCATTTATGACAAGTCTTATGTAGCCCAAATGTAAAGGATTCTGAGCCCAAAAGAGCAAAAAAAACCCACAAAGAGTAACCAGAAAATCTTTTACCAGGAGCAAATGTGTGCATAAATATTATTCAGGTTCATAAACTAAATCCCAATATGTCTTGATCTGTTAGTTTTAAATTATCTCGTGAAATTACAACACTGAAATTCACCTTCATGGAGAGAGATACTGCAGCTCCCAGGTCTCTCTCCTGCCAGCGGAGAGGGAGAGCTTGGAATGACCTCTGGTTGCGTTTGTTTACTTTGTCTTTGTGAAAAATGCAGGGAGGAATGAGACAAAACTCTCAGGAGCTCACTCCATGATTAACCATGACGTAATTGACAGAGGAAAACAGCAACAATTCATGCAGCCCGTAATGAGTCTCTACTTTTATGGCACACATTTGCCAACTGTCTCCATGTTTGACACAGAGAGTGACTTGCTGAATGTTTAATTTCCTCAGTGACAGCTAAGGTATGAAATCAGATTTGAAGATAAACATCTTCTGTGGGTTCTGCTTACAAAAAGAGTAGCCAATTAAGTATGCTTGCTTAGTCCTTGCAAATATTTGCCATGGGATTGACATAGGAAGTAGAGCATTTTTTCTCTTTCTAGGCAGGAGCTCCACTTCACAAGCTGCTCCCTCTCTGCAGTGTGTTCAGGAGGATTCCTTGTTTCATGCACATGAACCACGCAAGTCTTTTATCTTAGGTTTATTATTCCTCTTTTTTTGCCTCTGTGTGACTGTCTCCCACGAGGAGGTGCATGCCCTAGCGGGACGTGCACAGTTTGACATATCCCAGGAGATGATTTGCACCTCTTGGGATTGGTAAAAGAAGTACCTCAGAGACCAGGCAGTGAGTGGTTGCAGTAAATTCTTTCCAGAAAGGTTTTCTCCATGTAGCAAGAGGAAAGATTTTGATGTGTGTGGTTTTCAAGAACAGGTAAACCTGCCTATCTGACCCACACTACCTACTGCTGATCTGCAGGAGGAAACTTCTCCCCTCTACTCTCCTCTAAAAATTTGAGATTCTGTCCACATTCTCCATCCTCTGGACAAGTCAAACAATCTGAAAGCAAACTGACAGCTGCAGCCCAGGAATGAGAGAGGAATTTTACCATAAAAAAGAAATTAAACTAGTGTCCCTCTCACCTGCGTTTGATTTTTAAAGTAAATGCACTTGAGATGTTTCCAATTTAGTCCTATTGAAGCGGTAGTTTCTTGACACTGGTTCATATAAAACAATCAGGAATGTGGACTCAGGCAGCTGTATATATAACAGGACTGCGCTTGTCATAATCTTCTTTATTAAGTTGGAGTTGGTAAAGGAGATAGATCTATTTTTTTTTTCCTTAAGCTTTAGTGTGTTTTTGTTTTGAACTTGTCATTTTGATTTGCCTGTGAGCTTTGTTTTGATCTTCCTTGAAGATTTCTGGTAACAATAATTGTTTGCTACAGGAAGATTCATGTGAACCGACTTCCATTTTAGACTTCAATTCCTATAAAATGAAAGGGGATTGCAGTATGGATGGGAGCAGAGAGGACTGATGCTTCTGTACAATGCACTTCTGCTCCAACTGTAAATATATTTTCATGATTAATAAAAGGAGAGTAGAAGTCATTGTACTCTGTTAGGGTTTTATTGATGGCTGCTCCCCAGAATACTGAAAAGATGCTATCAATACTCTTGACACTCTGCTTAATCAAGATGTGACCCTCCAATGCAACCAGACAGCGTGCTTGCTTCAGAGATAGAACAGCGCTACTGGTTGGGGAGAGGTGGTGGTTGCTATTTTGGTTGAGGGGTTTTTTTGTAATTTCATTAAAATGTAATCAGTGCCATTAAATAACATTTAATGCCACCAAAGTGCTGTTGGACACAAATAGGAAATCAAGCAGCTTGTTCTCTAGTTCAGTGGCCTTCAGCCGTGTGAACTGCAGAGGCACCTCAGGGCGCAAGGCTGCACCTTGCACAGCAGACAAAATCAGATCAATAATAGTATGTTAGGTTTCTTTTTCAAAATTGCCCTTGCTTGGAATGAGCCAACGGGTGCGTTCGATATCAGATATCTCGGCTTGGAACAAGAAGTTTTCAAGTGCACCCTTAATGTTTGCAACTTGCTAAGTATTTTTGTTCTGTAGGTGCTGCACCTCAAAAGCCAAAATGGTAAGAGTGGAGGTTCCCCTGGGCAGGCTGGAAAGGCCGTGCTTGCTGTCAAATAGACAGCATGACCTTGGCCTAGCGGCGCAGTTAGTTAGGTATGCTCCTTGATGCGCTTTCCAGTTTGAACAGTACGTAATCTTCATTGGTTCAGTGCATTCGGCCCCATTTGTGTGCAAAGATGCATTGGTAAATGGCACCCTAAGAAATACTGTGGCAATTGAGATAGGTCAGGAAATGAACCACATTCTGGCCTCTGTTAGAACCAGTCCCCGGTGGGTTAATGGAGTAGGATAGTTGCTTCTGAAGGATTTAAGATGATCCCATTAACTGCAGTGGATATTTGTTCACATTCCCTACCTGTGGGGGCAGGGGAAAGGGCTTACAAGCAGGAGCCACTAGCAAAGCAGAGCTCTGCTGACTGTTAGTAATGTCTTCATAGGATTGCGGAGAACTGAGCGTTTCCGTAAAATTTAAAATATCCTGACCAGACACTTGTATCTTCCTCAAAAAGCCCATATGAGGTGAGTTTTCACATGAGCTCAAACTGTTTCAAACACTCCCGCTGGGTCTGGCCAGAATGCATTTGACGATTCCTGGCAGCTGTTTAATTCCAACATAATTGCCTTTGAGACCTCCTTCCTGATTTTTCTGTGTAAGATGCACTAAGCTCTGCGGATAAGAAGCAATCTATACATTCCGTGTATAGGAGTAAATCAAAGAATGTAACACAGATGGACAACAGCAAGCGAAAGACTCAGTTCTTGTCATTTAAAATACATTGCAATGTGAATCCCACTGAGTTGAAATATCTAATTTCCAAGAATTTCCTGGGGCTGGAAGCATGAGGTCACTTTATTCAGCACCAGTCACATCAGTCTACAAATTAGAATCTAATGAAACACGTTGGAAACAATTACACACACCTTTTCTGAGTTCTTCATACAATAAATTTATATAAGCCATCCAACTACTAGCAATTCTTTCTGACAAATATGATAATAGTTAAACATGATGCTACATTATTGTGCCAAAAGTGTGTTTTTCCTCTCTGATCTCACAAAGATGGCTTAATCAACTTTCTGTCATCTATAGGTGACAGATGGAAGGAATTACTAAGTCTGTCCCTTTCGTATGTCATTCTTGATACCGAATCCTCCCCTATTCTATGCGCGCTTTAAAACCTTGCCTTAGCAACAATACTGATTCCAATTGGCTTTTTAAAGCAGATCCTAAATATTCTTGCCAGGGCCTTTGGCCACTGACCCTGCTGGAACAGAGGCATGGGCTGTGCAAAGCGTTTGGTGCATTTGGTCCCTGACAGGTATACGTGGGAACTGTGTTGTTTAAAAAGAAGAGGAGGGGAGGAAGGAATGGGGGCAGCTCAAATCAGGAGGAGAAGGATGGTGTTAGTAAAGAGGAAGAAGTGAGTACCCTTCAGCCCCAGCTCAGCCACATCTAATCTCCACGCTGCTCTAAAGAAAAGCAAGATGTGCGCCGCATGCAGCAGTAAGAGCTATTCAAACCATGCAGTATGAGCACGTTGCTCTGTTTTGTGAATTTAGCTCCTCACACCATCTCCATCCCAGCATGAGAGAAGGCTGTGCAATCGTATCATAATTTGGATCTCTACAGGAGACTGAACTCGCATCACCAGAATGCATCAAGCCAATGCATGTGTCAGTGCAGTTACATACACACACAACAGTGCCAGGCCCATGGTGACATTTTTCAAACTAATATATTGACAGGAGTGCCAGGATCTTTTTTAAGCACATCCAGGAGGAAAAAGAGCATTACAATGTGGAAGAAAACCCAGCAGAACGCTGACACCCAAGTACATTACTTAGTGTGCAGTTGCATTAATGAACCATTTCTTCAAATCCCAGGTTTGCCAATAGTGTCACTGTTCGTTTATCAAGGCAGAATCATCCTGGATGTGAACAGAATGCCTGTATAATAGATAACTTCTCAATCCTCCCATACCATACATTTCCTTGAGCCCATTACTAAAGATTTATTTTTAAATTGGAATTTGTTTTTTTTTACAGCCGGACAGAATGAGACTGTTTGTTGAGCAAATGGTGTTGAAATCCCCAAGGGTCTGACTTACTTCAATAACAACCAAGGCTGCTGCTTGAGCCAGCTGATGCTCTTTTAATGAGCGCTGCTTGTCAGAGGATCATATCTGCAAGTTGCCGTATAAAATAACCGTTTTCCATGAGTTCATAAAGCAGTCTGTCTTTTGAAATGGATGAGGTGTTGTACCAATCTCTACAGCACAAAACAGACACTTGTTTGAACTGAAAGGAGGGAGAAGAAACAACCCAAAGCATATGACAGGGGTTTCTTTTCTTCTTTTTTTTTTGTTGTTTTCCCTTTCTGTGACAGGCAGCTTTGTGTTTGTACACAACAAGCTCAATAGATTCAAGAAGAAAAATGCTGAAATCCAAGCTTCAAAATGAATTTCGGCTTTGGCCTGAGTGAATTAACAAAAAAGCATGACAGGTCGCTTATTGAGCAGACTGGGTGGACAGTAAGATAAAGCCTTTGCATGTGACAAGACTTCCCCAAAAGGTCTCTCTTTGTCCCGTGTAAGGTTTTTCAAGGCAAATCAAGAAGAGGCTCCCAGGCAAATCAATATGACAAGTTCAAAACAAAACATGCGAGGCCTTTTTTTAAAGGAAGATCATCCCCATACCAAGCCTAAGCTTATTAATGTTGCTTGCTGACAAGCGCAACCACTTTATGATTTTGCTGGGTCTGTGGGTCTGATTGCTTCTAACTAAAACTATACCCTGTAACCACTGCACCACTTCCACTACCAGTGGATTCATAGCTAAGATCATGCAGTAAAAGAACAGCGTTTAGTAGCCCTGCCATCAACCTGTTCCTTTCATATATGTGTTATTTATGGCTGCATGTTAGGTTTTACCCTTGAATATCACATTTCTCACCAGAAACAGCAATGAGTAATTGGATACTGCAGGGTTTAATGTGCAATACTGAGTCATTTTGATTAGACCCATATTTTATCACTTGTGCTATTAACATCAAAGATTTTTTAAACCACAATTCTCTATACATTTGATTTTAGTGTGAATTAAGGAAATCAGGTTCTAACATACTCAACTACCTTAGGGTTTTTTTGTCCTGTGCATACTAAACCAGCCTAAGTCACTGATAAAATTCAGATTACACTTGTGTACAAACTAAATCTGTCCTATGAAAATGAACCACTGAAGTTAACTCAGATTTGTTCAGAGCCTTGAACTATGTAAGTAATGAATCTTTCAGAGCGTTAATTCAGGCAGAACAGAAATAGAATCCACTTAAATGTTACCACTGCTTGGATTGAATCTTACCAGCCTGGATAGGTCTGAAGATCCAAGTCTCAGTGGATGAGATCTGCAAATCCCCACTTTGACCACAGCAAAGAGAGAGGTGATGACTTGGTCGTTGTTTATTCAGTGAAATGACTGCCTTAGCTTACTTTCTGACCAGAACCATAAACACATAATTCTATTTTGCTATAAAAGTAATTTTTTACATTTTGTAAGCCTTTCTCCATTTTGCAGATCCTACATCCAGTCTGATAAAATCATGAAGCGAGAATAATAACGATTTCTTGCACAGAAAAATGTGTATGTTAGAGATGTTGGTTGAATGTTTCACCTCTATTAACCTCTCTTCCAAACCAGCAGAGAAGTGGGAATATTTACTTATCATACAAATTCAACCTAAGATGCTTTTCCTGTGAGCAAAAATGCTCCCAAACTTTGTTTGCAAGGGTAAAGCCTTGTGTGGTTTGCTGCATATATTACCCTCAATGCAGTTTTCCAAATTATTTAGTGTTCTTAATATTGTGCAGATAGTGAGAAGCATTCTCCCTGGTATTTAACTTTTTACTTCAAAACTGGTTAAACTTGTATTCCTGTCTGTCCCACTGAAGTTGTCACAGATTTCCTGTAGCATTGAAACTGCTGTGTTACGATACAGGCTCTACGTATGATATTTTGCATGCTGCTTCTCTTTAGGATTCCACGCTACACAGAAAACAGCCTCTAGCACATTAACTGACTGTTTCACCTGAAGTAAAACAGGAAAGTATTTTAAAAGATAAGTTTTCCCTTGCCACCTTTCCTGTAGATTATCAGAGCCTTTTCCCCCTCACATGTGAGCAGAGGGAGATAGAGAGAAAAATTTGTTCTTTAAACCTCGGGAACATTTTTCTTTGCTGTTCTATTAATATCTGACTGAAATAAAAAAGGAAAAATTCTGAATAAATGACTACAGGCTTCTTAAAACCTGTGAAATGATTTTTTAAACAGGTCTCTGGCTAACAAAAATGGGATCTGAACATGTGTGTAATGGAGCCAGACTCACAGAGGAAAATGGTAATTTCTTATGTCTGGCACCTGTCAGGTTTCTTCAAGAGTCTGAATGCGTGAGTTATCACTGATAACCAGCCTTGCTCCCAAATAGACCAATCAAAGCCTAATTTTCAGACGTAAATCTTAGAATCCTTTCAAAGTCCAATTTCAAAACATGATCCTGTGTTATCCATCAGAGGCCAATATCAACTAGATTTGTTTGCACTAAATGTAGCTTTGAAGGATAGCAATGGTAAGAAATCAGAGAGAGTCTCTCTTGCAACAATGAACAAGGAGTGATAACAGCCTAAGAAGTAGTGCTAGTCCTAAAACTTGCCTCTCTGCTCCAGTGGTTTTACACCAGGGCTTTAGATGTGATACACAAAGCCTCACAGTGGTGATTCTGCTGAAACCTACACTAAGATGCTGGGAGCAGTGTTGGGAGCAGGTAGCAATCACACTGCCCTATATATCATGATTAGTCCAGGACAAAGAACAGATGGCATGAGAAGGAGATGGATTCCATGAATATGGAGTGGGTGGCAATTGTAGCTGGTCCAAGCTCTGAGACCTGAGAGAGTGGTGGTGGTAAATAGTGATAAATGTGAAGGGCTTGTTTCCTGGGTATTACAAGCTACAGGAAGACAGAAGGGAGTTGTCAGCTATCTGACAACTAATTTTTATACATGAGAGGTTTTTTTAATGGTTGATTTTATTCTGTGATGTGTTTTTTCATTTGTGTTTTTGCTGCCAGGCATTCACTGAGAGGTTTTAGGATTCGTGGTTTACAAAGAGGTGGCTTCGTGTGGGAAAAGCCTATGAGACCAACCAAGGAAGCTGTGGTTTCACAGTTAGAGAACACGAATTCACAACTAGTGGTGAATGTTTCAGCCCTGGTTTGGCGGTAAATGAACATAAGGAAATACATTTGACGTTCCTTTGTATTTTGTCCCACAACATTAATTGTTAGATGTTGAATTTTTATTGATGGTTCCACTCTGTAGTTACGGTATCAGGAAGAGGAGTGCTCTGAAAGCCAGACAGAAGAGGGATATACTCCAAAGGAAGCTGAACTGTTCATCTCCTGAGACACCCAGTGTATAGATTTTTTTGGTTTATGAAAGACACATCAGTCACACCTCCATTCAGGATCAAGCCTAGCCTGTTTCTGAGACTTAGTGTCACAGACAGCAAGTAATAAGTCTACAGTGGAGATGACATGTTTCAATGGAGATGCCAAGGTGTAAGCACGGATTAGTTCAACTGACCTTTCCTTGGCAGATGTCTCAGAAGGTGTAAAATGGCTCAGCAAAACCCATGGGAATGCACCTGGGATTTTAAGGATTTTATTCCTCTGCTGTTACAAATTAATTAATTGCTGGTTTTTATCCTTTTAATCACTGTGATACTAATTTGTCTTCCAGAAGAAACTAGAAGGGCACTATTGGGCACTTGCATGATTAGAAAGTTTTGGCTAGATCTTTGCTTACTGATTTCTGAGGCGAGTTTATCTCTGTGCCTGATACATATTTTAGACTGTAACAGTTACAGATGTTCAGAAGACTTTTATTTATCTTTGCAGAAAAAGAAAATGGGTTTTGTGGTTCCTCACAGGAAAGCTATAAAATAGTTTCTGCTTCATACCAAAGAAATATTTGCGATATTTACAACACTTGCACTATTTTTCTTCTAAATAATGCCTGGTTTTTGTTAGAACTTGGAAAAAGGCTATCAGTACTTTTCTTCTTTCAGCAAGATTTTATTTCAGGCGAGGCTTAAGCTCATTTGTGGACACCATATAGGTTGAAATTAAGAGACTGTTTCTGAATGATACATAAATTCTCCAATGAAAAATGGTTATTTTCCTTTGGCTTCAAAGTTGATTGCTTGCTCTTTCCAGAGCAGTTCATTTAAAATTTTGAAGATTTATTCAAACTGTACTGAAAAGGACATTTTGGAAAAGATGGAGAACAAGAAATACAAAACCACCAGGAACATCAGGTCAATTTATTGAAGGGGATTCTCCATCATTTTGGGAGATCGAGTTTAACAATATCTGTCACTTTTCTGTTTCTCGTTTGTAGGAGCCTGGACTCTGTCGTTTTGATGTCTGTTTTGCAGTACAGTGGCACTTGTTAGTGGGAGGAATGTGCAGGGTTGGCCGAGGAAACAAATCTCTGTGAGAATTTGAGCCAATGAAGGGGTGCGCTCTGGGAAATCAGCTGCCCCATATTTCAAACCTGTGCTCGGTGAAAGGACGGTCTGCACAGCGAGACGCAATGAAAGAGGATTTACTGGGGTTTAATCTTGTTTGAAATTCCGTACTTTGAAAAGTTCTCCATGCATTCAAGCCAGGATGAAGGTTTTTCTTTGCATGCGAAAACTAAGCGTACATCCCATTTACGTGTTTATGATAAGCTGGGGAATATGTTTTTCCTAATAGGGAGTCATTGGGTTTATCAGGTCTGCTTGAGATTCAGGGGCAGAAGCAAGAAGGGATTTTCACTTTTGAAATGGGCCTCCAATTGCTTTTCTGAACAATTGCATGACTACTGGCACATCGCCCACCTGTAAAGGAGATATTCAAGAGCTGCTGGGACAAACTGTATACGGGTAGTCCTGTTGCAAATGCCTGCATAGCACTTGTGGGATATGCTGTGTTAGCTGTTGCTTTGTGCCACTTGTGTTTGCCAAGCACATTGCCTTCCTGTTGTCCTATAGTCCACTATGTGTTGTTCATGCAACTGAACTAGATTTATCTGTTGTCGATTTGCTGCAGTCCTGGGCTTAATCCTATGACTCTGAAGACACTGAGTACTGCTGTGGTTTCAAAGGGAGCAAGAGCAAGACGTTTGGGTATCTCAGATAGCCTCTGTGTGCTTCAGTAAATAAGTCAGAATGCCTACTTAATTTACAGGTGCGCTAATAGTTTAATTCATTTTGCTTTCGGGAAGTACTTTGACCAGAAACTGAAAGGCTGCTGCTTATTTTGGAGCACTCCAAAATGCGAAGGCAACTTAGTAATTCTTTATAACTTTGTGCAAATGCTGCTTCTTAGCACTTGGGCAGCTGAGGCCCACTATCCAGAAAGTCATTTAGATGTGAGCGCAGTGCAGTGTAATATCAGACCAAAACCCAAAAGATACCACAAAGAACATAAATAATTTTACACCTTCATTTTTATGGCATTTTGGGAAAAAAATGATTTGAATTGAACCTTTCTTAAAAAAAAAAAGAGGAAAGGGAAAGGTAGATCATTTTCTGGAAGGCGTACTGAACTCATCTCCTACCTGCTGCTACTGAATGAAAATCCATATTAATGTAAGCCTCCACCTAACCACTCTGTCAGACACCTTTTCTGCCTCTCCTCATGATTATTTTTGAACAAAGTTAAGCACCTAACTCAAAGCACAGAAAAGCTCTCACCATTATTTGCTTAGAGAGGACTGCTTTACTAGTGGTCTTGTCTCAAGTTGGCAATATTCTGTTGTAATGTATAATATTTGACTTGTGAGGGTTTATAACCACTGTTCAGGTAAAGAACAATGTGTTTCCAGGTAAAAGATACAAAGAGGTGAATGGAATTATATTTAATCATAGCTGTGTCTGCTACTCAGGCTCCTGGAGTGGACTCCTGGAGTGGCAAAGCAATTACCATTACAGTGACATTACCATTACATCTTTGTATGTGGGTACTAGGCATACTGCAACCCAGGCTTGAAAAAGATGTGGTTCCCAGAATTGTCTTTATGAGCACAAAGTCTTTTTGAAGATATTTATTTGTCCCTAATCAAAATATCAGATATTTTGTTCTCCTTCAATGCATTTATTTTCCCAATTTCCTATTAGTAGAAAATTCTAGGCAGCTGCTCTATCAAGGCTCATGAATGCACATTCACAGAGGGTCAAGATAAACATTCCTGGCTGGACTGCTTTAAGACAGAGCCACTTCCTAACTGCCCAGTGCAAAGTCAGCTATGTTGTGCTGTGCTTCCAGTGTATGCGGGTTGGTGTATTCTGGTTATTTAACTTGAAACAGGTTAGAAACCTGCACCATGCGCTGCCGCAACTGTGGGATCAGTAACCTGCAGTTGTCTGGTGGTGATAAACAGTTGGAGCAGTAACATCATCTACCGCACAGCTCGATTCAGGCAGTGTCTGACAGGCTGTAACATCATCTACCACACAGCTGGATTCGGATGCTGTCTGACAGGCTGCTGAGCATGACGGAGGATGCTACATAAGCTCAGCACAGATTTAAATGATCTGTATAGACCTAGCTTTGGCCACCCAAGTCTTAGCTTTTCCACTTGCTGGTAATACTTGCCCTTGTGTACCTTGCGTAACACTGTGAGGTCTCGTTTACTTGCAGTATTGAACTGCTTAGAAAGGAGCACATAAACAATGTTCATTTCGGTTCTGGACTGCAGTGTAAAATGCCTTTTCCCCCATGGTTAATTTTCATGTATTCATGCAATACAGAATTGCATTTCATGCAATTTATGCACCAGTGAAATAAGTTATCAAGACCAGATAATTTTGTATTTGTTATGCCTTCATCCCTGACTCTCTTCTTCAAGGGAATCTCCAGAAATCTCTAGGAAAGTAAATTAAAAACCGCCTTCCTGGGAGAAATGAGGTTTGTCTTATGTCTTCATTTACTGTGGTATTTGAGGACTTAGTGAGATAATATCTAGCATCTTTTCAAACGCTGCTCTGTACAAAACACTTCCACTCCAGCTGCTTCTTACAGCCTCTATAAACTGTTTAAATATTATGGAGGCTGCCTCATCTACATTGTAGTCTGCAAGTTAGAAATGGGCAACTGATTCCACAGTGTGTAAAAACAAGCATCATTTCAAACTAAACCTTTGCATGCACTTAAAGACACCAAATAAAAATACAAAGGTAAAGCAAGAGCAAAGCATCACTCAAGGCCCAGAGGAGAAGTGACAGTTCCCTGCTTGAAGAGCAGCTTTCTGGTTTTGCTTGTATAAGTAAATAGCAAACTTGAATGATCTCCACTGAAGATGTTCTCTCCTCTTCCACCTGTATTGTTGTTCTCAGGTGCTTACAAAAGCTTTTGCTCTTGAGCAATTGCTGAAACTTATTGTCTGAGTCATTTTAAGAAACAGCCTTCTTAAAATAGTTTAATTTATATTCCTTCCCCCTACCAGTAAATTTTTATTTCTTACATCCTCTTAGGAACAAATCGAAGGAAAACAAAGTCATAATGTCACCAGTAAACTCATTCAACATTTACAAAGAGTGATCCTCTAGTGTATAAAAGATAACTCCTTTGCTTTGTCTTGTAAGCATAAGGGACACTTGTGATAGATCTAAGTGCAATGCCTGTCTATGGTATCAGTAAATTGGTTAGCTTAATCTGTGCATATTATGTACATCTGCAGAGGTGGTGCATAACAAAGTGTGTAATAATGAATACTGCACAGTGGAGGACAATGCTACACAGCATAAAGATAATGACATTATTCTAAAACAGCAAAGCCCTGGGCAGTGCTAGTAAAACGATGAGGAGATGTAAGACGTCTGCATTGTTTCATATGGTAATAATCTGTGTATCCATGTAGTTTTCATAATGATAGATGGATACAGACTATTATTTGAGCTGTTCAAGAAGAAATTACTTGTTTATATTGGACAATTTCCATATGAAGGATTTAGGGTCGTAGGTTTTCTTCCTTTACTTTTCTGAGCTCTGCAGTTTATTTCTAGCACTGGCTTCTTATCAGAAACTGCAGCCATACAACCTGATCTCATCAGATCAAGCAAGTTAAACGTAGTCAGATCCTGTCAATACTTAGATGAGTGATTTCCAAGGTAATTCAAGAATGCATTAGGAAACTGCTCCATATCAGTAATCCTCTCTTGCCAGCATTGAACAAGCATCTCTCGTGCTGTTGGGGCATTTACTTGTTACACAGTTCTTCATCCTCATCCTAAACTGTCCTTTGTCATTGCCGTGGTGTTAAATATCTTCCAAAGTAGCTGGGTTTGTCAGTGTGTATGTAGTCTACCCAGAACCTTTAGGGATGGAAGGTACTGTATAAGCAATGGTGCCAGCTCAGGTGCTGTATTTTATATTAGCTTTCTGCAGCCCTGATTTTAGCATATCCCAACAGAATGTAAATTCTGAAGCACCATTTAGATCAGCCTTTGACTGGAGAGCAGAGAGCACTGTTTCCTTGTCGAAAGTCCTTATGCAGAATCAGGAGAAGTGCAGGCATACACTTTTCAGAAGGGCAAGATAAACCAGCATTTCTATTATCCTCTTCTGTGAGATAAAACAGAATGATCATGCCTATTTTTTATTCCTTTGTAAGCTGTGATTTCATTGTCTTATTGGACTTAACTGAGAGCTGGACCTGGACATTGCATCTTGAGGTTTCCATTTGCTTTTACTCTAAGCCAGCTGACGTAATGTTAACACTTAGGGTGAAATCTCACCCTGTGTAGACTTCAGTTTTGTGTAACAGCTACAGTTCTACCTCTCTTGGAGAAAATGTATGGGAAATCCATACATGAGGACACAATATTGTAATAGCTAAGAGCTATGATGAAGAATACCAACTCACTTGCAATCACCAAGCTATAAGATATCATCAGCACAAAATGAAACAAAAGGTTATCAAATCTGTTGCCAGAGGAAAATACAGATTAAATACAAATATATGCAGAATACAACTGAAAGATATGAGTAGGCTTGTATGATGGGAAAGAAAGAGCCCAGTAAGTTGAGTAGCTTCTTCACTGTTTAATGCCATAGTCCAAAGACAAATATTACAGCTAATTTTTCAAAGAAGAAAATGTCACGCTTTGCTTCTGTATTTTTTCCTGAATAAATAGCAAAACCATGGAACAATTTCCTTAACTGAATGCACAGAATGATACATGCAGCGAAAACCACTATTAGCGTGATCATCATTGGGACTAGGTAATCACAATTGATTTTCTTGCTTTAAGACAATCATCATCCACCATTCTGAAGGAAAACAGTCTGTGGCATAATTACACAGGGATTGAGTATATAATATGTATAATATGTATATAACATGTATATAATAAAGACATTTCTGAGCCACAAAGCTAGCATCTAGATGTGTTCTTGCCACAGCTTTAGGGTGGATGCCATATTCGGGGGCCTTATCTCCAAAAGGTACTCTGCTGTATAACAATGTACCAGTCTTACAGAGAAATTCAGCTCTGGCAGAAGTGGTCCCAGTGACTTCAGTGAAGTCCTGCCTGGCCACACCAGAAGTGAGCCACATTCACTGCTGTTAATTCGGGGATTCAGTCTGTGTACGGTGTCAAAATGCTGACACGTGTGCTCTGAGAACTTCCAGCGAACGTATCTCTTTAGGGCAAATGGTAAAACTAAGTTGGGTGTCAATCATTCATAAATCTCTTGTATTTATATATAAAGCCAGATAGCAAGTCTGATTACATATCAGACATGTGTACACTTATAGAAGGAACAAAGGAATGAAATCTCTGTTGACATTTTTTCCTGCAGTTTGGAAAAGAAGTATTTCTAGAAACATTTTGGATGTTTTTTAGTATGCACTTTTGCACTATTTCCTTCCTCTGGTGCCAAAAAAGGATGCTCATTTCCAAAACCCCTAAAGCACAGACAAGTTTGCCTATGACTTTTAAATTCAGATTTAGGTAAGGAAGTCCAATTTATACAAGCTTGGAAAGGTTTTGTTAACACCAAGCATATCTGAATATGCCTGTCTTTGTACCTGTGCAGGATTTCGCATTGCCCAATGCAATGTTTGTCATGGTTTTAATTTTTCCTCAAAATGTATCTCTTTTATGTCTGCTATTTGCCATCCTTGCCAGAGTCATTGAGCATAAGAAATACAATATCTACAAGATGCAGAAACTGCTTTCTTCTTCGCACTCATGTAGTAGGTAATGGATGGTTTAAAGAAAGGATCTTTACTCTGTGCTTTACCTATTCATGTGTAGGATTTTGATTTCATTTGAAATGAAAGGCGTAAACCTCAGGTCTGAAAACTAATAGAATTTCTGCATTTACCTGCTGATCCATAGCCTTTAGGTTAGATTGTGTGTCAGCCAGCAGTCGGCTTGTTGAATGAAGCAATACTTTAAAACTAAAATGAAAAGATTTCTGTTATATGTAGCCTGACACCAGATATGGAGGCAGATTTCTGGTGTCTTATTATTGGAAATATTTTCCAGTGTGTCTGATAAGCGAGACTGAACAAGCCATAGGAAGTAGAGCTAATCTGATAATGCTGACTTGCAGACGAGAAAAAAAGAGAAGAAATGTATTTTGCCTAAGTGCCATGCCTTCTCTTGTCAAGGCTGAGGACAAAATGGTTGGTGTAATGGCAAAAGGCACTGCAGAGATGAGGGAGTAAACCTGCTGGTTTGTGAGTGTGACTGCTGCATCTAAGCCTATTTACTTGCATATATTCATTGTCTGTATTACAGAAGGTTTGTATCTAAGTACTTGAGGGAGCTGGAGCTCTGGAGATGGGGCATATAAAAAGGACTGGGAAGAGCATCAAACTGGATCAGATATTCATTTTTCAGTAAGTCTAGGTATTTTATTTTGTTTTTTGGAACTTCAAAGGAATTTAAGATTCAGATTTTGAGGAGGGTCCCCATGAAGGATCAGATGCTGTATTCTCCTCAGACTCTCAGTCCATGCACACCCGTCATGGAAATAGCCTTGAACACTGGAGATCATCACAGGATGAGCAAACTCTCAGTATCGTTTGAGGAACTTTGGTGATGTTGCAGGACGGAGGGCAATGGAAGGTCTTGTAGAAGTGCTTAGAATGAGTTCCCAAAGAACTGAAGCAAAAAAGATTCCTTTGTTATTTCCATGCCTAGATAAGAAGCGGTAATTAACACCGATTGATATTTAACGCATAAAGATATTTAACACAACTTCATATTCTTTCATCTCTTCAGATTGCATGTAGATAATAGATCGTATCAAATGCAAACATAGCCTGTGCCACATTAATATTGCATGACAAATGTGCATGTTTTTATTTGTTGGCCTGGACACTTTTTTTTATTATTTATTGTTGAAAGATCCTCTTGTTTCTAAGTTGTTTTTTTAAACAGCTCAGCTCTTGGCTTTGTACCTTAAATGTCTCTGCTCAGGGAAAAGGGAATTTAATTGCATAAAACCTACTCTGCACTGATTTTTCCAAACAGCTACTGTAAGATTAAAGTTTTAACTGGATTGAGAGTCTCTATAAGTATATTCGCATGCATACATGTCTGGAGTAAACATGCCATCTGGGGCTTCTGCTTCATCTTTCTTACTGTATATTTGGAATGCAAAATAAGGTTTATTTTGTGAGGAAAAAAATCAATAAATCATTTCAGTTGTCCCACACTTTGTATAACTAATTGTAATTAGTATAATGTCTTTGTTGGCAAGGGCTTATCAGGCAAATAGCATGAAGAGGCAAAGAAAAAGCCTCATAAAGAATGATGTTGTTTTGTAAAGCTAATTGTGACACTATCTCTGGTATTGTGTGTGATTGAACTCTTAATTTTCAATCTGGTATTCCTTCCAGCAATGCAGCTACTAGTGTTACCTGCAGTTCTCTGTAATGTAACTATAGAACAGATTTTTGGCAGTTTTAAGTTTTACAATTTGGTGCCAAAATAATGTAGTCTTGAATCATCTGCATCGTGGCAAATGGGCTGTAGTTTCTCAATGTAATGAGTTAGCTTGTTTTAATGTTTGTTATGTAAATCTTGTAAGTTCACAGAATCACACAGAATCCCAGAATGTG
>NW_010207935.1:0-11219 GCF_000695765.1 Mesitornis unicolor
CAACTCCTAAGATTCTGTGATTCTGTGAAACGAAAACTAATCACCTGATCATTAAAAGAAGTCCTATCTGACACTTCTCAAGCAGCTAGTCAGGCACAAAGGAAAGTTATAAGAACATGAAAAAAAGCCATGGTAATGATTTGAGCAGTTCATATTAATCATACTGTTTATAAAAGCACCAAAACATCATGCCTCAGCTATATCCATAAATACTGTCGATGGCCACCATTCTTAGGCTGGATTATTCTTTTCGAATCTGAACCTTTTGTTGTGCTTTCCTTATCTCAGCAAGGGAATAGTAAGCTTTGTGATGGAACCTAAAATCCATCATCAGAATACACCATTTTTTAAATAATTGATTATGACACACTTACCCAGCATACAACTATCTTTACAAAAGCCACTTGTTTTTTCTACTAAGAGTCCTAACCAAATAAGCTTTCACAGTTATTTTAATAAACTACTGCAGTTTTCCTTACTGTTTTAAGATGTATTAAAGATCATGGCTATACTCTCTCACTGCAGGCATGCCAGTTGCACCAGATGAAACTTATATGGTTAGCATTAGACTGCAAACAGACTGTACAATTATTTGCCATTTTGGTTATGTGAAATTTTTCAAATATGTAAGAAGTCAGTGACAAAGGCACAGACCACAAAATCACTCTGCAAAGAGCTGAGCTAAGAAACAATACTCACCTTCTCTCCCTGATCTGCTGCCTTGTCAGAGTTTATGCCAGAAAGACCAGGTTTATACAAGGGTTTCCAAATTTTCTTTAAGAGAAAGTCAGCTGGGGAAGTTCAGCCAACTAAGCTGTTAGGGAAATAATCTCAAACCAGTTGTGTAGTGACAACCAGATTCAAAACACCTGTGATCTAGTTATTCCTGCATTCATTTCCATTTCTACTGAGTATTATAAACTGACTTAAAAAGATATTGCAGAAGATACCACATTTTTCTCACAATGTAGGTCAACGTAGCTACACACACACATGCAGATTTTGGCACATCTTGAATTTACTGAACTGGCACCTGAAGTCCTGGTGACAAATTGATTCATTTTTTACTACAATAAATGGACTGTACACTTGTGTACTTTATTTCTAACCAATGGAAGACTTTCAAGCCTGTTTTGTCAAAGAAAAACACTGACTTTTTTTTACTTCCAGATTACTCCTGACTTGCTCATGAACCACCTGTAATTATAGGCAAAGGTTGAATCCAATAACCCTTCCTCAACACACACATCTTAAAAATAGAACTACTATGGTGAAGATAATTGATCTCACACACCACTCCAGGCAGCCAATTCTGTCATCTGTAATTTACTAGCCATTGCCAATCCACTGTGGTCCTTCTCACTCCCTACAGTCCTCAAGCAGCTCTCTCCTCTAAATCTTGGAAACTATTACACATCTGGCATCATCTTTCTCTCTCTCTCTTTAGCAATAGATTCTTTCAAGATTCAAGGATGACTTGAAACCTTTCTCAGTCATTTTGACTTACGCAAATTCTCTGGTAAAATTAGATGCAATTGTTACTGTTAAGTAATGTTCGCAATCAAGATCTGTCTCAAACTCTGCACCTGTGAATGATTTGCAAGAAGTCTTTTCTGACTTTAAACTGCTCATATCTTATCATTAAATGATTATGGAAACAATTTTTTACAATTATTTTCCATATGTTTTTATTTAGAAGTGCAACTCATGCATTATTAACTGATGAGTCAATAATAATAATAAGCAGACTTATTTGCTTATTTTCAAGGGAAAGGTTACTCCTGTTTTTCCACTGTTCATGCTCCCCTTCCTCAGATTACTCACTTTGCAGAAGTTCTCCCTACAGCAAAGAGAACTAGGCACAATAAATATGCCATATAACCTTACTGGAACAGACAATCTAGGAAACCTTTGAAAGCAAAAGAAAATGGCTATTGTTTTGGAAGAAGAGAGAAAGAAAAAAAAAGGAAACACCCATCAGAAAAACCCCAAAAACCAAAATAATCAACAAACTATGAGTAAGGAAGACTTGTTTGAAACTGAACTATCAAGCTTCTTTGTGAGACTTGGTCACCTCAAACAACAGTCTTAAGGAACTGTGGGATGTTTGGATTTTGACACTTGTTTTCTTTTCTACTCGTATAAAGCACAATCCCTATAGTCTTTTAGCAAGCCTAGACCAGACAAGATACAAAACTAGTTTCAAAATTCCCACATGCCTACCATATGCATAGACATGCCCTACACATAAGGATGGCCTTAGTTTAATACTGTCACTTGCATTAAGCCCCAGGGCTGTGTAATGCCTCCTGGCACTTGCACCAGGGTACGCAAAGAACACCTTTGGCTGAGCTAAAAGCTATGCACAATGCGCATCTGAGAAAAAATAACAATGCAATGGGATACACAGTGAACTAAAAATCAATATTCAGTGCAACATTAACCAGAAACAGCAAATGAGTGGGTAAAGCAAGCTCAAGTGCACAGAAGAATGGATGGTGTTTTCCCCTGAATAAGCTTCACTGCTTTATTCCACAATACTTTACAATTGATAATGTTGTGGCCCCCCATTTAACAACCTGTGCTTGAAAGGAAAAAACAGGCAGAGAGGGAGCTTAGGCAAGGAAAGATATTCCAAGCATGAAAAAGGATCAGACAGATGCAAAAATGTTCAGTGATGTGGGTTAAGAAACCAATGGAATCAGTTGAATCAGGAAAGGTCTCAGAGACACTGACAAGAAACCCAAGCGGTGTGAGGTAAAGGCACTTACAAGTTTCAAGATGGAATATGACACCAGCTGGGAGGGGAGGAACACTTTTAATACCATGTCCACAATACCCTTCACACAGACACTGTATCTTGGTGTACCTTTACCTGTTAAACTGAAGTGCTCTTTATAAGCAGACTCCTGTCATACTCTGCAATCAACTTGTCTTATAAACTTTCTTACCTACCTAAACAAATACAACTCTGAGTACTCCTTTATTCTTCTTACTTTATTCTTCTTACTTTATTCTTCTTACTGTGATACTTCTCATACCATCCCTAATTTCTCAGTGCTCTTCTCAATTAGTATACAATAAAACTGGACATGGTCTTTAGTACAAGTTCTACTGCAAGACAAAATCAGAGATAGCATGAAGGTCCCTTGCACAGAAATAGTCTCTGAATTCATATTCAAGCTAAGTTTCTTTCAGAACCATTACTTCTCACTTTGAAGTCTTCCTTCCCTGAACTCAAACATTTTGTTTCTGACTTCTACATAGGGTTGTATTTAATCTCAGTTACTTAACCCTGTCTATGGGCAGTTCACCCAGAAATCCAGATGCTGTTGTATCCAGTACTCTCCCTCTTCATTACTTGTTTCCCACTCTGTCAATCTTTGTGTCCATAGTAATGATTTGGCATTTTCTTCCATTGCAGACAAAATATAACCAAGTGTAAAACCCTGCAAGGCTTCCCAAGGAGCACTCGTATACTGCTGTATTTTGACACCTGTCATACAGTCACTCTTTTACCTCTATAGATACACCATGCTGATTTTGTGCTAATTCCAGTTTTTAAATCAAAAGTACCTTGGCATGTACCTTACAGAACTCTAAAATATTACACTGCTCCTATCAATGTTCTATCCAAGTTCTAGTTCACTTGACAGCGCCTTTGTCCAGAACCCCCAGTGACCAGCATTTTCTAAACACCATTTGGTTTAATTGTAGATTTAAGGCTACAAGTATTACCAAGGTATGTTTTGTTGGTTGTTTATTTTTTCTAATATCTGTACAACCTTAAATTGTATCTGTTCTGTTTCTACAGAACATATCTACATACATATACACTTTTAGAACTGAGTTAGTTTTACTGAGATCCTAAAAATGACTCTAAATTATGTCTGAAGAGGTTTAAATTGTATCGCTAATACAGACAAAAATATTCCTGAAGTAGGTAAGTTCAATGGAATTGCTACCTGCTTTCTCTACTGCAAAAGAGATGTTTAATTTGCTAGGGAAAAAAAGTTGGAAGCAGGAAAATTATAAAAAGGTCTGTAGGCTGCTTTCTGCATTTTGGTTGCAAAAATTACATCATATGCAAGGTTGGTTTTATTTAGGTCAAAACCCAAAAGATTCCACTCTGATCAGCATTACCAAAGACACGCAAGTTGTCCACAGGAGCAACTGTCCTGCTCATCAGAGGAAAAATAAGCAAAGTTTGCTAAATCACCTAAACAGCATGGAAGCCTTAAAGAAATTACTTTTTTTTTCTTTCTGGTGCCCAGTGACAGGGCCACATGCAATAGACACAAATTGAAACACAGGAGGTTCCCTCTGAACATCAGGAAACACTTTTTCCACTGTGAGGGCAACAAAGCAGTGGCACAGGTTGCCCAGGGAGGTTGTGGAGTCTCCCTCCTTGTAGACATTCAAAAGCCACCTGGACATAGTCCTGGGCCACTGGCTGTAGGTAGCCTTGCTTGAGCAGGAGGGTGGGGCTGGATGACGTCCAGCAGTCCTCTCCAGCCTCAACCCTTCTGTGATTCTGTGACATAAATATCTTATCTACACTGAAAAATAAAGTAATATTAAAAGAAAGGTTAAAAGTAAGATTAAGAGTAATCTCTGTTCTGTAGACAGAACATTCACATTTGCAACAATAGCTGATTGGGTTTTATAAAAGACTGACAGCATCAATTGGAGTACATAGTTAAAAACTGGTGGTGTTACACTGTTTCGTTCTGGTTGAACATCTGTTCTGTTGTTGGTTTATAAATTTTGTACAATTCCTAACCAGAATGTAGAGGGAACAGAGATTAAAAGATTGTTCTGAAAAACAGTATAAGAAGATCCATAGTCAGTATGTGAGGAAATATTACAGTCACAGAATAAAACTGCAATCCCAATGGGCTACCAGCAAAGTACAGTTTTTATCCCAAGGTTTCAGAGTCATTTCCTACAGCAAAGAATCCCTTAGCTTGGTGTTATATGCCATCAGGTTGGCAAAATTTTGAAAAGAGTCAGAAAAGAATGTAAGTTTATTGACTCTGCGCTCTTATGTAGAAAATATCATATAACTCTTCCAAAGAAACAATGAGTGCAGAGTTATATAAATTCAAGAATTAACAGAAGTATATTGCAAAGGAAACTCATGGGATTCTTTCAGTTTATTTCAAAAGGTTGGCAAACTTCCTTTAGTTTTAGTTTTAAGCAAACACTACCAGGCTGAACAGGTCAAAGAAGGTTGGATAGAGTAATTGAGTACAGTTTAAGAACATGAACAGTTTGTTCTTGCTGATAAATTAGACAGCTGCTCTGAATTACATTTCATGCTGTTTTCACACAACAGCTAATTTCCTCCTGCTAGTTCTAAAGCTACTTGGAACTGTATGCAATTAACTCCACCACCTTTCCTTTATCCTTCAGAAAGCATCTATTTTGTTTGCGTACAGTTAGTTCTCTACATATTTTCCTTCCTCTATCCTATAATATTATGAAAAACAATACACATTTATAGTAGAAGAAATACATTAGCAGCATAATGCAAGTTCTAAAATGAGTAAGTTATATGATATTTTTAATAAGAAAAGAAGCGTACATTCTTGCCTTATGGAATTCATATTCTGGGATAAGATGCATCTCAAAGTCCTAAGGGAACTGGCTGATGTAGTTGCCAAGCCATTCTCCATGATATTTGATAACTCATTGCAGTCCGGTGAAGTCCCTGGTGACTGGAAGAAGGGAAACATCACATCTGTATTTAAGAAGGGTAGAAAGGACGATCCTGGGAACTCCTGACCTGTCAGCCTCACCTCTGTGTGTGGGAAGATCATGGAACAGATCCTCCTAGAAGCTATGCTGAAGCACATGGAGGACAGGGAGGTGATTCAAGACAGCCAGCATGGCTTTACCAGGGGCAAGTCCTGCCTGACCAACCTAGTGGCTCTCTACGATGGAGTGACTACATCAGTAGACAAGAGAAGACCTATGGATGTCATCTGTCTGGACTTCTGCAAGGCCTTTGACATGGTCCTCCACAATATCCTTCTCTCAGAGTTGGAAAGATATGGATTTGATAGGTGGAGCATTTGGTGGTTAAGGAACTGGTTGGATGGTCACATCCAGAGGGCAATGGTCAATGGCTCAATGGCCAGATGGAGATGGCTGACAAGTGGTGTCCCTCAGGAGTCCAAACTGAGACCAGTGCTGTTTAATATCTCCATCAATGATACAGACAGTGAGGGCATCACCTGCAGATGACACCAAGCTGACTGGTGTGGTCAACATGCCAGAAGTATGGCATGCCATCCAGAGGGACCTGGACAAGCTGGAGGAGTGGGCCCAGGTGAACCTCATGAGGTTCAACAAGGCAAAGTGCAAGTTCCTGCACCTGGGTAGGTGTAATCCTCATTCTCAATATGGGGATGACATTATAGATAGCAGTCCTGAGGAAAAGGACATGAGGGCACTGGTAGACAAAAAACTGGACATGAACCAACAATGCACACTGACAGCCCAAAAGGCCAATCACATCCTGGGCTGCATCAAAAGAAGTGTGGTCAGCAGATCGAGAGAGGTGATTCTGCCCCTCTACTCTGCACTGGTGAGACCTCACCTGGAGTACTGCATCCAGTTCTGGGGCCCTCAACACAAGGACATGGACCTGTTGGACCATGTGCAGAGGAGGGCCACAAAGATGATCAAAGGGCTGGAGCACCTCTCCTACAAAGGAAGGCTGAGAGAGTTGGGGTTGTTCAGCCTGGAGAAGAGAAGGCTTTCGGGAGACCTTACAGTGACCTTCCAGTACCTGAAGAGGCCTACAAGAAAGCTGGGGAGAGACTGTTTAAAAGGGCAGGCAGTAACAGGATGAGAGGCAATAGTTTTAAACTAAAGCAGGGCAGATTTAGATTAGACATTAGGAAGTTCTTTACTATGAGGGTGCTAGTTCACTGGAACAGGTTGCCCAGAGAGGTAGTGGAGGCCCCATCCCTGGAGACATTCAAGGTCAGGCTTGATGGGGCTCTGAGCAACCTGATCTAGTCAAAGATGTCCCTGCTTACTGTAGGGAGGTTGGACTGGATGACCTTTAAGGGTTCCTTCCAAGCCAATGCATTCTATGATTCTACAATACTTATATCATTGCAAGGTCCAATGAATTGCATTTTTTCTCATTTATGCCCTCAAGTATTTTTTTTCCCCTGTATTTGGAAAAATAGTATTAAATGTCAACTTTTTTGTTTTCTGGATACACTACACTGTTATCAACCTACTTTCAGTTATTATGCAAATTGTATCATAAATGGGTGCAACATGAAGCTACCATCTCTTTTACTGAAACAATTTTAAAAAAATAGGAAAGTCATTGTGATAAAGAACATTTACAAAGAATAAGGTTGCACAACTGCTGTTTAATATGAAGATACAAATTAAATGTGCTTTTAGAAAGAATTATCTCTTTAAAATGGTACAAATAATACATACCATAGTAGATTAACGGCACAAAATACTTCTTTAGCGAAAGACTTAAAGTCCTTGAAAAGGGAAAGCAGTTTTTGTGGGGAGCAACAGTTAATGCATATGCTTAATTTTAAACACAGGCTTAAGTTCTCCCTTCTCCAAGCCTTAGTGGGACAGGTACATGTACTGCACATCTACACGGAGAAGAATGGGGCATATTTGCCTCTTTTGAAAGAGATCTCGAAGAACTTTATGCTTAATTCACAGAAGTCAGCTGCAATCCTTCCACTGACTTCAACTATGTTTAGTTGTCAGGTATTTAAAACAATTGCATAAAATAAATTTATTTAAATTGTAAATACATTCATCAAATAAAATAAAGCCTTACACTTACACAGACTTCTCATCTGCAAGAGTCTAGCATCTCCAACAGCAAGCTCATTTAACATGTTCTGTGAAACTCTTAATTCTCTTATTGTGATGTTTTTTAAATGATCACAAAAATTTGTATAGTTTTGGTTTACAAGAAACCTTTCATGGCAATAAGATTCTCCTGGTAAATAAAAAAGAGGAATTTCTGTTATTCTTGTAGTTATGATGTAACTAAAATAATGTATTATCCTGCAGTTTAAATTTCATTTTGACATTCCTCTAGCTAATTGTGAAGGTAAATGTTAAATCAGTTTCAAACACACTAGATTCTGAATGTTCAAAACAGATATCCCTATAACAATTGTAAATTTCTCCTTTTCCTACTGTCTTTACTTTTTTATTTAAGTAATTTTTTTAATTTGCTTCAATAAAATTTTGGTATTAAAAAATAAAAGCAGGGAAGAAGAAAAACACCTCATTTTAGATTCTGCTAAGCCATTGAAAACTGGACCATGTGAGTTGAAAACACTTGCACCAATTCATTAACCACATCCTCACATTTCCACCAGCTTTCCCAGGAGCAAGTAGCATTTAAATAACATCTGTTCAGAGCAGCACTGATCCATACTGGTACAGAGACTATTTTTTTTCTTTTTACTTGCTCAAAATGCAAAAAGATTATTTCTAAATTATTTATTCACTTGAAGAAAAAAATTTAGCCTCAAAGACATAGGCAAGTATTCCAGGTGAAGTTACTGGGAGCTGTGCTCCCTTAACTCAGTCTGAATTTTGACCTTAAGTATAACCAATTTCTCTCAGTAAAAGTACTTAGTAATTTAATTTTATGGTAGGATGTGGTTCATCCTAGTTTGTTTTGCTATCTTCCCCATCAAGTTTCTTATGACAGTTCTCAGACCAAACACAACTGATGCACAAGTATTTTTTGCTTGAGCCATCTTAGGGCTTTGGCATAAAAATCCAGGTATAGTGGATTTCTCTAGTGTTAGTTTAAAAAAAAGCCACCATACTTCCACTCTGCTGAAGTGACTGTGCCAATACTCTTGACTCATCATAAAAGAAGATTCAATTACTTAAACTTTTTATATCTTTATTTCAAACCAACTGACTTTCAGCTTTAAATTTCTGTCCCTCTTTGAATACATTCTTCCTGTTGACTTCAAAAGCCAGTCATATAAACCTTTAACCCTAACCACTGTAGGAACATTTTAAGGAAACAGAAGACTTTTGAAAATAATGCACTTATACTAGTATAACTAATTACTATGTATTAGATAGTATATATCTAATACTTACTAGATTGAAATATCAGGCCTCAAATTACCATTCTGTTGGCATATGAGACTTCATATCTTTTCTTTTTTTGGACTGGCTGACCTCTTACTTGAGGTTGCACCCACTTCCCCAAGCAGAGTTACTGTTTATGATTTACATCAGGAAAGCAGAAGTAATTAATGTTTTTTGTTGCTGTTGCTCTGTCCTGGTTTGAGCTAAACAGAACTAATTTTCTATTTAGTGATTTTATTTTTCAGCTCAGTCTCTTCTCAGTGACTGAACTTACTGAAACTAGCAGCATGTTTTTTCCAGATACTGCTGCTAGAAGTGATAAATATTCAAGGCCACTGTCTCACCATGGGTGCCGTGTCTGTGCCTACAGGGAGGTAAGCGGACCCAAAACTGACCAACTAGGTATTCCATCCCACATAGGTCACACTCAGTATAAAGCCACGGGATCATGAGGTTCTCGACCCTTTTTCTATCTTGGAGCCCTTCTAACTCAGACCCTTCCGTCCGTCTCGATCTTGCAGTGGCTGAAGTCCGAGCAGAACCCTGCTGGTTCATCTGCCGCTGATCCTGGTCCCACCTGCAGCTGAGTCTGGACTGGGACTTTTCCAGTGCCCTGCTCTGCAGAGCCCCTGGTGAAGCAATCATCATTGGGGGAGGGTGGGAGGAGCATTTTATATTGGTTTTGTAGATATATTTGTACATGTGTGTATATATTTATTTTCCTATTTACATTATTATCGTGTAGTATTAGTATTATTGTTTCATTAAATCTGTTAGTTTTATTTTCCAACCTGTAAAGTCTCTCTCCTTTATTCTCTCTTCTCTTTCCTTCTGGGGAGGGGAGAGGATTAATAGAGAGCATCTGTCCCGGATTTAGTGGCCAAGTTTGACCCAAACCACGACATGCTCTTTCAAGGAAGTAGTAGTCTTGGCTGTGCACTACCATCACGTATGTGATGAGAGCTTCACTGGCATCAGCAGTTCTGTGTGTGAGGATACGGGTCTGCCAGCACTCAGTTATTTTAAATAGGGCAGGTGGAGAGAAAAAGAATAATAGGAAAAAGAATAAAAGGAAATACCTGAAACAATGACAGATCCAGTTGTGTTTAATGCCTTCCAGCATCTGCTTGGAAGACTTCTAAAGCAGTCCCACAAAAGCAATCTTTCTTTAAAAGTACTGCCATGTAATAGTTAGACAGGATAATGCAGTCAGAACATGGCTGTTTGTTGTCAGAGGAACTTTACAGCAAAAGAGAATAAGATGCTACAGATAAACAACACACATGAAAAGGAATTCAAACAGTGAACCAAACCAAACCTGAGTGGTCAATTTTCGATGCTTTAATCCAAAGCACCGAGTAATAGTCTAGATTAAGTCACCAACAGATAGGTATGCAACAAACATGGCAAAGCATTCCTTTTTAATATTACAAATCTGTGATTTATAGATCCCTCACAGAACTTGATGGAGGAGAAGCTTTTAATTGAAAGAAGTGATTAAGTGCAACCTCTTCCCAAGGCCTTCATGAAAATCTTGCTTCAGAGAGCAGTTTGAAGAGCCATAGCAATGTTGAGCCTGTATGCTTAGAAAGAAAAGTTGTATTCACAGCCTGATTAGTTGCATTGAGTTAGGATTCTTTTAAAGATAAAGGCAGTTCCCAGCTTTCAGTAGGAAAGAGCTGACAAAACTACCACTAAAGAACAGGTTTTCTCCTTTTACAAAAGCAAAGCTGCTATTGCTCTCATCTTTCAGAGAATTTTAGTGGATTCAAAACTAGCATAACACTTCCCTTTGTTTTATTCATTCTTATGACAAAGAATAGAATCTTGTTTAAATGGAGCTATGTTTCTACAGTTCTACCATAGTAGAACCTATTACATGGTAGTGTAATAGGAACAGACTAAAGTGAATATTGTACCTTAATAAAAGGCACTACAGAGAGGGCTTCTGTTAGAGGAGATTCAGCCTACTCAGTTAAACAGATCACTGATGTAACCTCCTTATTTCAAAGAATGAGCTGCAAATGCCTTTTTTTTGTGTTTCTGTACCATTTTCTCATAAAAGAACCAACCAGGAATCTAGCTTCATAATTTCT
>NW_010207936.1:0-3454 GCF_000695765.1 Mesitornis unicolor
GCACGACTTGCCCTTGGTGAAGCCATGTTGTGTTGATCCGAGCAGCTGATCAAACAGGGGTTAGGCCTAGTTTGTACTCCTGCTTTCAACTCCTAAAAGAGCCAGGTACGCTCCCTGGAAAGAGAAAAGACTTCCCCGTCAAACTGGAGGAGCTGGGCTATACAGAACTATACCCTCAACCAGAATTTTTGCCTTGGCTTGCAATGTGGAGAAAGGGAACAGCCCCCGTGCCATCCCTACTGCCACACCAAATCCCTTGTGTTAAACATCCCGAAACAGGCCGTGTATGCTGGGTTACATGGAGATGTGTAAACCGTGCCCTCAGAGGGTCCTGTGTGCCACATAACGGACACCCCATTGCAGAAAATGTCGCAGCGGTCATCCTGGGGATCGTGACCTGATTAGAGATCGATTGGAACACACGCAAATTAAGCAGCTATTTGTGGGTGGGAATTATTAATTCCAGAAAATCGGGAGGTATTGGACAAGGACTGGTACAAGACTTCGCTATATTGCGCAAAGAAGTTCGCGTAGAAAAGGGCTCAGAGGAAATATTAAACATAAGGGGGCAGGACCGGGTTAACCTCTGTACTCGCCACTGACAACCGGCCACGGGCGGCAGTCCCGTGGGGCATGAGGTGTGGGGGCACACGTTACACCAGAGCCCTTCTGCTGATAACAACAGCAAAGACAATAACTGCCACAAATGCTTACCAACAGCCTGTCATGGAGAAAGGTCAACACCAGCCCCGTCTTATCACACCCACACGGACAGACAGCGTTGTGATAAAGCCTCTCTGCAGTCGTGCAAAGTCGGTGGGGTGGAGCTATGGGTAGGAAAAAGGACTTTGGAAAGGGGGGAATTACAATGGGACTGACGTGCCCGGGAGGGGAAGAATGGATTTGTTTTCCAAAGGTGGGACACTGGGACATTTCCGATGGTGGGGGGTCCAAGATCTAAAAAAGGAGGAAACAGTTAAAACCCGGGTACAGAGTCTGATGCGCCCTCAATCGCTCCCAAATTTATATCTAAGTTATATCAACTTTTGATCCATATGCAGGATTAAAAAGAAAACTGAAAGGTGACTTCCAACTCCCTGGGTTGGGAAAAAACCGATTTGTAGGTTTGAGGGAAAGAATAAGTCAGACATTAAATGTAAGTGATTGCTGGGTTTGTGGAGGAGCCCTAATGACTGAGGAGTGGCCATGGAAAGGCAACAGCTCAAATGCCTTGGATGTCATAAAGTGCAATAATGCCCAGGTTTCCAGAGAACACAGGCCAGAAGGATGGACTCTGAGTTCGGAAGAAATCAGGGAGGAATGCACACAACAAAGAGGGACAGGACATGAAACAAGGGTGGGAGAAACCTCCTGCAAACGGACAAAAGTTGTGAATTACTCCAATGAATCACGGTGGCCCCAGCCGCCCCCGGGACATTGGTCACTGCACAATCGGAATAACCGCACCCTCAATAATACAATACAAATCTCTTTTGGTGCAATGATACCCCAGATCCCAACCCTTTTAAAGGGATAAAGAATTTTAAAAGGTATTGGGATGGAGCAAACAGCACATCCATAGATTGGAAGGCCCCAGATGGTATGTTCTGGATATGTGGAAAAAGGGCGTCTACAGAGCTACCTAACACTGGAAAGGAAGCTGTGCAATAGCAATAATCCAGCCAGGATTCTTCCTGTCACCATTGAAACGGGGGCCAAACCGGGTGGACCTGTATAGGAAGATTTTGGCACCATAAGAAGGGGCCGGAGGGACTCAACTGGGGGGACCCAGACTTGGGGGGAAGACGAATGGCCACCAGAAAGAATGATTCAAACTTATGGACCAGCTACTTGGGCCCAAGATGGGGGCTGGGGTTACCGCACCCCGATCTCTATGTCGAATAATCCGGTTGCAAGCTGTCGTTGAAATAACCACCAACAAACAGTGCAGGCTCTCGAGCCAATAACGAAACAACAACCTCAACCCAGAGCCGCAGGCCGCCAAAACAGACTGGCCCTCGATTATTTGCTGGCCGAGGAGGGAGGGGTTTGTGGGAAGTTCAACTGCTCTGTTGCCTACAGATTGATGACAATGGACAAGCGGTGACCGAATCAGCCAAAGAAATCCGTAAAATAGCCCATGTGCCTGTACAAAAGTGGGAATCAATGTTAACTAGGAATTGGTGGGACACAACACTGGGAAAGTCATGGAAAATGGTGGGGTTCTTTTTCTTGTGTGCAATAACCGGAGTGCTCTTTTCACCAGGTATGGGTCCATGCTTCATTCGATCAATCGTTTCTGTAGTTCAAGCAGTGCAGGTCGTGAGCACGCCAAGGGACCCACAGCAAGCAGACCAAGGGACCTCCAACAAGATCATGGTACTACGAAAAATCCAGTCAAACCCTAACTCAGATGAACAAATAAGGTTAATCCTAAATAAATTTGAGAAGAATAAGAGGGAAAAAAAAGGGAAGAGCAAACACGAGTCAATAGGATAGAAAAAGAGGGGGGATTGTAAGAAATAGAAATCATGACTCGTGTTGGATAGATGTGCTTAGCAGCATTTCTGAACAGGAGCTGAGACTTGACAGACAAGGGCCGGACCACAAGCACAAAGTCAGCGAGAATATGCACATATAAGATAATGAATATGTAAACCAATTTTGTGAAATAATTTGCATATCCCCGCCTTTTCCTAGAAAATAATGAATATGTAAACTAATTATGTGAAAATCATTTGCATAAGCCTGCCTTTTCTAGAAAATAATAATGAATTTGTGTACCCCAGTAGAATAAAAACCCTTTGTGAATCTTTGTGGGCGTGCGAGTCTCGCGGTGAGGCGACTCCCCCTCGCACCCAGCGCTGTTTTGCCTTTGCTTTATCCTAAACCAAAATTATGACTGACGTTATGAAGCGAGTCTCATTTCTCACAAGGTGATGGGCGAGCAGTAATGCGATCGGCGGGATCAGAGCAGCTTAGAGAGCTCAGAGAAAGGCGATCCCGCAGGGCTGAGCAGGCGGGGGCGTGAAGGGAAGCGGCTGCGGGTACGCCTGGCAGGGCAGCATCTGCCACAGGTCCCTGTGGTGCTTTGCCTGGCCGACTGTGGTGGGGATCCCCTCTCTGATGTGACCTGGTTCGTGAAAACAGGACTGTGGGCCTGTTGAGGGAGCAGGTGACGGGGCCAGGACTTTCTCTCCAGGATTTTTGTGATGCCAGCGGTTTTACGTGAGCTGTGACAACTCCTTCCCCTGGCCTGGCCCCTCTGCCCCACACACGCTCACGTAGCCTTCTCATAGGCTTCTCGTGTTTGCTGGCTGGTTTGCATTCTTCCCCAGGCCATCCTCATCCTAAAACAGCTTTAAGGGTGATTTTTTTCAGTGTTTTTAGAGAGCAATGTGCTGTGGAACTCCTTAGGCTGCAGCTCTGGGCCCCAGCCTGCAGCTGCACCGCG
>NW_010207937.1:0-5293 GCF_000695765.1 Mesitornis unicolor
TAATAATAATAATAATCCACGTTTAAATTAACCAACTAAATCCCGAGGGGAGCCGTGCTCCGGCAGATTTTCTGTGCCCGATGCTCTGCAAATGGGTCATGTCTGCGAAGTTTGCTTGGAAAAATGAGGTCTACATTTACAGGGGATCGAAGATATGCTCTGTCACTGGTATTTTGGTTTCAGTTTGAAAGACGTGTTTTCCCTCCTTTCTTAAAAACCAGGCGGCATAGCCGACTCCCTCCTCTGTGACAAAGCAATTGGGTGCCACGAAGCAATTCCTTTTTATTTTATTTTTTTTGAGCTTTCTGCAGATAAAGATTTATATGATATAATTTGATTTGGGTTAGGATTTCTGTTTAGTACAACCCAAGGGTATTCTGAGAATTGCTTGGGTCCTGGTGAAATCCCACTGGGTGCCAATCAGCACTGTCCTGCTTCTATTACAGGTTCAGATATTTTTTCCTCTTCCCTTTGCATAGGGTTTTAAAGCTGAGATGTGCAAACACGGGCCACTGTCAAATACTCCAATGGGAGACTGCTCTTCAGCTCCTTGAATACAATATCTTTTGCCTTCTTGCATAAATATTTTAATTGCTAATTTGCTGGTCTCATTTAGCACAGATTTGGCATTTATCATTTGAATTTAAACTTGTTAAAATTGACAATTTTCTTGGCTACCTATGTTAATAATTTAAAGGGAAAGCTCATTATTAAGTTATTATGGGTAATTATTTTGTAAGTAGCATGGAAATTGTCATTTCTACAGCCTTAAAAGATCCTAGAAGAAGCACGTGTGGATCGATATGGATCAAACCCCAGAAAGTATAAAGATGCGCAGGAACAGAGTCTTCTGTATAAAATGTTATGCAGTGGGGGGGGGGAATATTTCCAGGTACCAAAACCAAATGCAAGCAAGAGAAGCAGATAATTTCTGTGCACCTTGGAAGAGGTGATGGTCAGTTCTGTTTCCATTTGTCGGAGAACACAGCCTGGCTGGTGTTGGTGCTGCAGTCAACTTCAGGTGCACCTCTGCACACCAGGCCCTGGCCCCAGCAGCCGCCTCCATCACTTACACAGAAGGGCATTGTGTTTTGGCAGTGACATAGTTATCATAGACGTAATTCCTTTAAAAAGGATGTTTTGGGGTGCAAGGCGTGTTACCAAGGTCAGTGATGGCAGCACGGCCCCTCTGGTGTTCCCCAGTTTCTTAGCATCTGGCCAGTGGTCTCCACAGCTGGATGTAGCCCATGGCAAAAGCACGGAGAACAACGAGGTGAAGCTGAACCCCCTCCCCGCTCCCGCCAGATGGCCCTCACGCTTTTTTAATTTCACTTGAAGCATCTGGCAAATGCTCTGCAAGCACTTGGTGAGTTTACAAGGGATGCGAGTCTTTCCATCACTTTATTTTGGGAGCTGCAACGTGGACTCCTGGATGTTGCCAGTGACCGGGGCAGACACCCCCTCCCTCCAAGCCTTTCTCGGTGGTCCCCGTGTTTTCCTGGGGCTGTAGTGTCCTAAAGGCGAAGCCCTGAGGGACTTCAGAGGGCACAGAGCAGGTCCTGGAAGCGTTGCAGGACCGAGCGGTGCACACATGTGTGACAGAGCACGTCTGGCGTCTGCACCTGGCCCTGACGTTGATTCAGGGGCGGGCGGCTGCTTCTGCCCACGTTCAGCCCTCGGTCTCTGCTTTTTGGGAGCAAGGGACAGTTTGGAAGGTGCTGGGTTACGCAGTTCTCTTTTTTCTGTTAACCTCAAAAAATAAGAAAGGAGGTTTACTAACTCCTTACCTGTTACCTCAACATTTGAGTTTCGACTTTCTGGTAGTGTTATAATGTTGAGAAAGTCAAACAGAACTTTTCGGCTTGCAAATGTATGAATTTCTGAGTTTTGGCACTAGTGTAAACAAGTTCTTGATCCTGGATTTCCTAATGTTTGCATCTTCCCCCCTACACCGGGATCATTTTCCCTTTGAGAACAATTCCGGATTTGGCTCTCTCGTGCTGTGCTGTTACTGGAGTATTTTAGTGCATTAACTGGTGGATTTGTTTATGCACAGAAAGGTTCTGCCCAGACATCGGGGCTGTAAGCTTTTCCATCTGCATGCCCCCATCCTGACCTTGATCCACTGTAGGGTTGTGGAGGGCTTGTTCACGCTCCACCCTTGCAGGCTTTTCTATCGAGATTAGCTTTAAGGGGCTCGAGTTGTTGAAGGGTTTTTTCTACTGATAAATGGATTGAGACCCATATTTTAATCTCACGTCATCAAACATTCATCAGATACTCTTGGTCATTACTGACAGAGCCAGGTTTGAACTAGTGACCTAGCAGTAAAAGGTCCCATTAGCAATTTCCTTAAACTGTCAAGTCATTGCATAACACAAATGAAATGCGATGGGATTTTTTTTTCCACAGGTAAAGGCAGCAGTTTCTGTCTGATTTTTATTTACTAATGACTGTGTTACCAAAACACTGTTTTAAAGCCTTTGTGCTCTCTATAAGCCAGAACTATGAGGAAACACAAAGATGGGGTGTATCATCCCAATGCAGCCCCTCTGCATGGGGTGGCTGCATGGTCCAGCAGTGCCACGCAAACTTCATCCATTTTTTCCATGAACGGGGAGAGCGCTGGCGAGTCCCAAATCCCGTCCTTGCAGTGCCAGCTGCAGCACCCGCACCTCGTGCCAGGACAGATCTGGAATGTGTGTGCTGCTCTCCATAAGCAATAAAAGCCAAGACTGACAGGCGTTTAGAAAAGCTTCTTTGGCTCACGTCACACTGCACTGCTCTTTTACCAGCAATTTTTATTTCCAAGTTATTTCTCTCTTTACAGAATCATTTGAAGAAATAATGTGGGGGGGGAAATTACCTCCGGCAGTCATGTTATAATGGCTCTTGCGCTGACAGCCCTTTGGGAACAGTGGCAGCAGCAGGGTAAGTATATATGACATCTTTGTAGTGATAAAGAAACAAATAAATGTTCCCATTAACACTCCATCAGGTCAACAGCTATTCCAGACCAACATGATGTTAGGGGAACTGGTTTGATTCATATCATCTAAGACGCGCTTCTCTTGCAACACATCTTCTGGAAGGCACATAAAACAGAGGTCCTGCTCCAACCAGGTGGAGTCATTAAAGAATCAGTGAACTTTTTACAAGTTTCTTGAAATACCCTGGCTGGAATCCAGCCCCAGCGTTGTTGCCGTGTCTGTTTTGCAGTCCCTTCATCATGCCACAACAATGGCTCAGTTTCAACACTGGAGGAAGAAATTTCTTCATACATTACTTGTAACGCATTCTGGGAGGCTTCTGCAGGCTTCCGAAGCCCCGCAGTGCGATCGGTGGGATGTGAGCCTTACCGTGACAATCTGCTCGGGAAGCATGAGCAGCATTTGTGTATCATCCATAATGAATGTGTGTGCATGTGGAACAAACGCAGACGCCTGCTCAGGCTGCCCTTCTCCTGTGGAAGTCAGTGATAGCTGTGCTTGGATAAGGACTACGACGTCCTGTTCCCTGTACAAATGCTAGGTACCAGACAGCACCTTCCAAAATATTTCTGTTCAGGAGAGTGTTTAAACACACTTCAGCTTTGCTGAAATGCAGACTTTAAAACAGGTACAGATGTTATAATTAACATGGGATAACCCAGGGTTTCTAATGAATGCGATGCCTCCTTGCCATGTAACAGGCACTCTCTGGTTGTCTCTTCACTAGAACTTTTATTACTTTTTCACACAGGTTGAATATTTTGGAGAAAAGGTCCAGAGAAAGAATATGAGAAGTCCAGGGGTGTGTTTTTGGTCAGCCTCAAGTCACACAGATCCTAGACAGAGCTAGAAACAAATAAATCCCCTCTTCTGAATCACAAAATGTCAGGAGCCTGAACTTGGAGTTGTTCAAAGCACTGGAAAGTAGATATAAAAGTGTCTCTGTATCTTACACTTCATTGCAAGCAAAGCACTTTTAGGCTGTGTTCTGGCAAAATCTTACTGGTCAAAGATATACTTCCAGCTCCAGGCAAAATGTGTGAGCCCAGATGCTGAACTTAGTTCTACTTCTGCTGAAATCATAAGAACTTCTGATGCCAGAGAAAATAGGTTTCAAAATGGTCAACACAAAAAGAGCAACCAAATCCTGAGCAACCACGTCCTAGACATAGAAAACTAAATGCTGCTGATGGGGAAAGTCATTCCCCCATTTGAAGGAAAAGGCTAAGAGTTTGGAGTACACCCTTCAAAAGAGCTTGTGCACCTTTAAAGTCAAAATCCTAAGATGTGAAGTCCTCAGAGTTTATGTAAGAGGTTAAAAGGAGTTATAGATTCCCAAGTCACTTAAATGCTTCCGATAATATTCAGTCTTGATTCAGCAAAGCATATGACAACTTTAGTAGCTGTTTAAATCCATTCCATGTAATGTGCTTAAACTCATCCTCTCAGAGGGAGGAGGTTCATGCTTCTAGGTTTCTCCCTTCCCTCTTAAACCTGAGACGTGTACTTACGTCTCCCTGAAGCCAATAGCAGTTGATTATATGTTTGCATGCTTTACTGAACTGACAACGTAGAAATCGTAGCGAGATTTTACGTCATAAAATAACTATGATCTGTCCAGTGGCTGCCAGAATAAACAAGTAAATACAAGTTAGCCTGAAATGTATTGTGAGCTTGTGTGAGCCCTGTAGGGAAGGGAAATCTGCAGCTCTCCAGCGATGGTGCAGTGCAATTTCCACTGATCTACTAAAGAAACAGCTTTCATCAGTTCTTATCGGTGAAAGTGGAAGCTGCTCGCTCTCTGTAGGGGTGGTTTGCCCTTTTGGCATGAGTTAGGGCTGCCAGGAGGGTCCCACGGTGTGTTAGGACTGGCAGGTTCTGGGGTCATCGCATCCCAGTTGCTGTCACGCTATGGTTTGAGCAGGGCTGTGGTCCAGCTCCACCTGTCCCGGGACAGCAGTGACGCTGTGACCGCTGAAGTCACGGCTGGACCCGATCCCATGTCCTTGCCCTACTGTTGGTTGGCGAACGCCCACGCGTGTGTAGGGTGTCCCTACTGAGCCCCTCCAAACCCAGGCAGTGACATTCCCGCTGGCTGCACTCAGAGTTAGATTCGCTGCCAGATGTGGTGCCGCCGGGCCCCCGGGACACCCCGGGGCATATGGAGGCTGGTGGGGGTGGCTGTGGGAGTTGCCCTCTCCACTGTGACCCCCTACGGTGCGCATCCCGGTGCCGGTGGGAGCAGTTACATCCCGCAGCCGCCAGGTGGCGCCATGGTCACACCGCGCGGTGGCCCCGGCACC
>NW_010207938.1:0-36035 GCF_000695765.1 Mesitornis unicolor
TCTGCACTTTCCTTTGTTATATTTCATTAAAGTCTACTGATAACTTGCCTTCTCTGCAGGTGCTCACCATTTATTCCTATTCTCCTTTTTCACTGTAAATGTAAGGACTTTCACTCTTACTTAGTGGCTGCTTAATTGCCTTAAAAGCTTTTGGTGAGGGACTCTGACAAAAGATTTTTGGAAATCCAGGTACATCGTCTCAGTCAGGTCACACTTATCTGCCTGGTTTTGATACCTTTAGAAAACTTCAAGAAGATCAGAAGGTAAGATTTCTCTGCCTTATGGCTTCAAAGCCATACAGACATCTTCACAATAGATAATATTTACCCAGTTTTCTTTAACTTTGTCCATAAATATCCTTATAATATAGTCCCTTCTAATTTTCTGGGATGTTTATAAAGCTTCCTGGCCTGTAGTTCCCCCTACCTCCCCTGAAGGCTTTGTCAGACTTTTAAATTGATCTCACATTCTTCATCTCCCATTCCTCAGCAGCAAGGCAGTTCTCAGCGAGAACTTATACACAACTGTAAGTAATTCAGCAACTTACTGCTGTTCATTTTTCTAATTTGTTCCTTAAGCTTTTTTTTAGTTGCTTTAATTTTCGACAGATTCTTTGCTGAAAATAAAGATTTTTATTTTTTTTCTGTGAACAGAGAAGTGTTCCAGCATAGAAGTCTTCTTAATTTCCTTCATAATAAACACCAGTGCAAAGAATTCATTTCGTATCTCTGCAATACCTTTGCCCTCTCTGAGAGCTCCTTTTAGATCCTTGCCATCATTTGGCACTATAGACTCCCTGATAGACTTCTTGCTCCTGTTATTCTTGGAGGAAATGTCTTAAAGTGGAGTAAATGAACATAAGATAAATGAAACTATGGAAACTTTGGAGAGTGCTATGCATTCATATATTTCTTTTCATTTTTCAATGTTTTGTGACAAGAACCATTTATTGCAATTTTACACTTTGTGTCAAGTGATAAAAGAATGTTCAGAGAAATAATCCCTTTCAAATCTGGAACAAGGAACTTTGTGAAAATGAGGAAAATAATATCATTGCATTGCTCTGTCTCATCTAATACTTTTTTGGTGGAGCTTCTGAATAGATACTTCCTTCTCTTCTGACTAAATTAACTCTAAAGTAAGGTTGTCTGTATCTTTTTGGTTTCTCCTTCATTTTATTTCTTTCATAAACAATATCTAATAAGATTTAAGCTAAAATTCCAGAACTTAAGTCAGTATTTTCACCATGGTCACCATCTGACGTACAAGGTTTTGTCAAGTTGATCTCTTGCCAGAAGTGTTATATTTTTATATGTATAATTTTGTATATAAAGGTATTTGAATAGCATAAGGACTTCTTAGGTGGCTTTCCCAAGAAACCATTGCTAACAGGATTTTGTGGAACCTTTCAGTTTTAAGCAGTTGAAAATACTTGCTTTTTCTGCTGGTCTTCTTATTCAGTCTCAACCCCACATGTTCTGGCTGTGTTGTAATGATAGCAGGTGCAAGGTCTTCCTTCACTGGTATTTATTATCAATTGGTCATTCTGCCTTAATCTTAGATCTGTTCCAAGGCTCTCCAGCACCAAGTGAAAAGAGCCTGAGATCACTTTCAGTGTGGACCTTTAGGGAAGTGTGTTACATCACAAGTTATATCTCACCAGTCTGCCAGCATCTTATATAAATTCTCTCTCATGTTTGATACAGCATCTAGGGACTTAACAAGAGTCTTTTGGTTTTGTAGTTTGTCTCATTTTTCTGTCAGTCCTCTATAATGAAAATGGTTACAGTGGATTTCTCATACTCAAAAGTGCGTTTTTATTCATAAGTCATTTGTTTTCAGTCACCATTTCTCCAAAATAACAGAATGAGAAAATACATGTTTTAGGATAGATATGCTGTGTCAGTGCTTCTAGTTGTGAAGCACTGTTCCCTCAGAACTGGAAAACTAATTGATCCATGGACATTTATATCCCTTTTCTTCAAGTGAATGTAATATTTCCCTTTTTGGAGGCCTGTTGGACAACACTGAGAATAGAATTTTTTCACTAGATCTTTCAGTTTTATGTACTGCCTTGTGCCAAGCACCTTTCATCATCCACTTCCTCCTTCATTTTTGGAATCTGATCATCTCCAAGGTGTATGAAGCACAGAGAAAGGTAAACCTTCTTGATTTTAATCTGTATTCTCCTTTTTAAGTGGTTCACTTATGAGCATCATACACACAAGCCTCTAATGTGAGGCCTCTCCAAGTAGTTAAGTTTGGGGGGGTTTTAATTAATGTTGTTCAATTAGTGACAGAGCTTCCTATATATTACTGTTGTAAATTGCCACAAGAAAGTTACCAGGAGAGATCTCCTGAGTTCAAACCTAGAAGCAAAGTTCCTTGCTCTGTTGCAGGTACAAGGTGAAGCCATGTTGACCTCACCTTTGGTTTAAGAAAGGATACTGTCCTGTGTTGGGAAGTCCTAGTAACTATAATAATGCTATAAATGTGTCCTTACTATGACATTAACAGGAGCACATTTTTCAACATATAAAAAAAATCTGCTTCTGAAAAAATACAGAAAAATTGTCAATAGAAAATTAATCACAATTCACAGATTATTAAGTAATATTAGAACCAAATTCTTCATATTTAAGGAATACTTGCCATTTTAGGCAATGAAGAAACAGCTAATGCTGTTACATACTTTCACCTTTCCTAAACATTATACATTGTTTTGTCATTTATTTCAACTCATTAATGTCTATACATACCCTTATACTTTTGGGGAAATTATATTAATACATGTTTAGCTTTTCAGGAGAGGGGCATTAATGAATCCCACCTAAAATATATCTGCATAAAAGATCATTAAAATTAACCTGACTTATCATCTTAATCTGTTTTAGTGGCCTTCAGAATTAGTCTTTTTCGTTCACTTGTGAAAAGGAGGATATGACCTGTAAGCAGATGTAGGATCAGCCTGAGAAATGCATACAGCAGAAGGCTCTATTGTGCCTCTTTTTTTGTCAGAATGTTTGAAGAATAGTTAATATAAACAACAAAATGCCCGGTCTTCAAGTGCCTGCTGGTTAAAGATATGTTTAAATGCCACGTGATAATCTGCTCTCTTCATTTCTTTTAATGAAAAGATGTCTGCTCTGCCTGCTTCTAAGCTGCTAATGTAAATCACTGTTTTTCTCAGATTTGTATAGCATAAACCATGGACTCTGCAAAAGCCTTAATTAATACAATTGTGTTTTACAGGAAAATTTGGCTATTAAAGTCCTTGGATATTCAAGTCCTATAAATAGATAATAAAATCTCTACAGCAAAATTCTAAACAATTTAATCTTGTTTACTTAGAAAGAAGTCAAACTTCTTTCTTGCTAATTTGAAAATTGTCACAGTTCCTTCATTTTATCATGCGTCTTGCTGAATTTAAAAACATGCTCTTAGACAGCACTGAAGTCATCTAAAACTATTTGTTTCTAGGAGCCAAGATGACATTTAAGTTTTGTTTTTCCTTTTTCCTATGCCCTTGAAATGTAGTTTATTCTATAAATGTCTTGAAGTAAGATCTTAGCTGAAGTCTTTTTCTTGTATATTGTTTTTAATCATAATTTCTCATCTTTTTCTGGCAGATTCTTTTGATCAGCCTAATTGTTCTCATCTATGTGTGTGTGTATGCATGTTAGACTATCAATCTGTGCATTCCTCTCCTCATACTCCTTTTTTTCATGGCAGACCAAAGTGATGGTCTAAGGTTTTAATGATAAAAGGTTGTTGAAAAAACTTTAAACACTTTTAAAATAAGCAAATTTGCAAAAAGCACTGGTATCAACAATGTTGCAGAGAAAAAACATCAGTCTTGTTCAGTTAGTGTTTTGCAAGGCTGTTTCAACAAAGCAGTCTTGCTAAAAGTAACAAATCACTCTCTTGAGAGGCCACTAGGAGAAGCTGTTTCCAAACTTGAGGGTTAGAAATAATCTACAGTCACCCCAGTGTCCATCACATCTAATTCCTATTTGAACTGGAATAACATTTTTATCTTACGTGCCATAGCTATTCACAGGAATCTTAATCCCTCAATGCATCAAGTGACCTCTGCAAATTATTACAGGTTTTAAGACCTCTAAACATCAAAATATTTCTAGAAGGTACTCCAAGCCTTAAAGGATTGTATCAAGTGAGAAAAAACCAGTCCATTCCCAGAGAAAACCTAACCACCTAACCAATCAGCTTCCCTGGAGTAAATGCCATCAGGACAGCAATCTTGCAAGACTGTCACAGTAAAAGTTTATTTAGAAATTCCAGTCAGCCTCTGGTTTTGATATCATTATTTAATTGTCTTATGGTCAGTCAGCTACTTCCCACTTGAATTTACAAGCTTTCATTCGTGAGGTATTTTTTTCAAATCTCTTTTGATATTTAAGTCTGAGTGAATTAAACAATTTGAGATGTGACCTGCGACAACATTACATCTGTGCCAGTTAGATATTGATCTAAGCAGACAAGACAGGCCAATCCAAATCCAATTGACAGAGTTCTCAAAAAATAGAAAACTAACAGAAATGAGAAAGAGAGAAGGCTCCTCAGGTTTTGAGTGTTCAGTTTCACCTAGTTCTCTAATCCCAAAAGCAGTCTTGAAGAATACAGAGAAAAAGAATGTGCAGGAAAGGAAAATTCATGCTGCCTTTACCTACTTGAGAAGATAATGTTAAAATGAAAGCTCTTTTTTAAGACATTCCATCACTTTTCTTGAAAGAGACATCCCAGACTTCAATCACAAAGCTGAATACTGGGTTTGGATTGAAAAAATCAAGTCCTAACCGTTATCCATAACATTTAGGATAGTATGAGAGGCACATTTGTTGGTAGCTTTAGTTGCAGAATACTTCTTGCATAGTTTATTGATGACCTAAACCTTTGAAAATCAAATGACTGCTTGAGTGATTTCTCGTGGCAGGCATAGTAATTTGTAAATAAAAATAACCAGCTCAAAGCAGTGCTATTTTGCTTTACACTATCTTTAAAGCAATTAAGGAAAAATATCTAAAAGACAAAGTTAGTGGGAATTTTGAAATTGTTTGTCTATTTTTCCTATCTCAGCTCTTCTCATAGTCAGATTTTTTTTTTCCCTGGATTCTTTTTGGTAATAAATAGACATTACCAAGAGTTGCAAAAAATGATCAACAGCACAATATGTGTCTTAAAACCGTGTTGCAAAAATGCACTTTTATATTCTGCTTCTGGCAATCAGGCTAACAGGAAAAGCAGAATGATGATTCAGCATTTCTGCTGTTTTTTAAATGCATGTTTTCAAGAGACATGTTTTTCAGTACCATAGATGGTACATTTTTCTAACGCTTTTTTGTGTACTCTTTCTTCTGGGACA
Organism: Mesitornis unicolor; assembly: GCF_000695765.1. Taxonomy (NCBI): domain Eukaryota; kingdom Metazoa; phylum Chordata; class Aves; order Mesitornithiformes; family Mesitornithidae; genus Mesitornis; species Mesitornis unicolor. The sequence goes on from NW_010207938.1 coordinate 5,384, forward strand.
TCTGCTTCTATGCAAACATCCACTGAAAATATATTTAGCAGTTCTGAATATTTTGGGTGTTCTCAGCCATGTTCTTTATGACAACAAACTCAGTGAAGTGACAGGTCCTTGGTACATAGTGATCCTAGCCTTAGTGCAGGTTGACAGATATGGCATCCTACTGGCTCACCTTTTTCACTCACTGTTATCTGGACCCCTAGGTCTTTTCTGTCATATATATGACATGCCTCAGCAAGGTTTAATATGACAGAACTGTTTCCTTTATCACTCTGGAGCACAATCTCTCCTGACAATGAAATCAAACAGTGTAATTTACTTAAATTTGAATGCGTTCCATCTGTCAGAAGGCTGCGTAAAGTATCCTGGCATCCATCAAAAGAGAGAAGTTAAGTTATTTGCTCTTTCACATCAAATTTATACAATAGTATATTGATGTGCCTGGTTACTCATATCTCCCCCATATCTGATTTTTATTGTTGTCTTCACAATAATTTAAGGAGTTCAGGCATTCTTTCCACCTTGACTTGACAGATTGCGAATATAAGTGATTTAAAGGGTGAGAGAATTGTTTTATGTTTTGACCAGTTAGAAACTTATCCCTTCTAGATTTAAGTACAGTGCAGAAAGTTAAATTAATGACTTAGCAAAAAGATGTTCATAGAATCATAGAATGATTCTTAGAATATTCATAGAATGTTGTCTTTCTTCAGGTCATTTTACTACAATTTTCTTAGTTCTAGAAACAACGACATATAGTTTTGGAGGCTCTGGAGGCAGTACAGGACAGATCTGCATCTAGTGTCAGAGCAAAAAACTCAGGTGGGAAGCAGTAGCTGTTTTGTTACCCTGGAGCTGGAAGTTAAGAGGTTAACAAGAAGTTTTCAGATACTTCTTTTAAAAGTATGCTGTATGTGAAGAAGTTGTGACTGCATGACAAAGATATCATTTGGGAGATATGTATTTAAATCTCTTTAATTTTGTCATTATATTAATAAAAAGACATTAATAACGCCTTTAGGATACAACTAAGTTTGTGGTTAAGGTACTACAAGGATTATTATTTATTATTGGGACTTAAAATTTATGTTTAAAAAATGTCAGTGCTTTTGGTTTTTAATGACTATTTATTTGTTGCATCCATTATGGTATATTTATATAGGAGTCTCATTTACATGGTGCTCTTTGTCAATAGGGGATGGGGGATCAAAAATCCTATGGTGACTCTAAGCAGGTGGATTTCTAGGTGTTGTCCGCTCTGACTTTCGTCACTGTGGTTTGCCTCCTACCTTTATTTTTAAATCACTTTCAGTTATATTGTACCTCTGGGAAAATATCTGGACGATTCCAGGAGATCAAATTCAACAAGGTCAGAGTAGGCCCCTCTATTGTGCTAACAGTACAATTTTCTTGAGAAAGGATATCATATATTTGGGAATTATTAGGGAGAAATATATGCTACTTTGTGTTCATATTGGGACCAGGTAGAAATTTAGGACTTGAATTTAAAAGTTCCACTCAAAAGTTAAGTTGTTTGTCTAGTTACAGTTTGGTCTTTACTGTTTATCCTTCAATGCAATGAAGAGTAGCACGCATGTTAACTGAAAGTTTTAAAAATAAAGATCAATGTTCAAAGAGGAATTTACATGAAGAGATATCAATAATTATTAAATATTTTACATTACAGACCAGATGGAATTGGAACAGTATCTGTTGAAGAAAAAGAAAGATTTGAAGAAATTAAAGACAGACTTTCCTCTCTTTTAGAAAACCAAATAAGCCATTTCAGGTGAGTGTATAATTGATTCAAATAATACTAAGTTTTGTCTGGAAGAATTTTCTCATTATGATGCTTGGTTTTGGTCTTGAACAAGCAGAGTGAAAATAAAATAGTCTACCAGTAAAGAATTTTAAAATATATTCTATATGGAATAATTTATTTACATAAGTGGTTGAGCTTAGAATTTATTTCATTTGAGCTATACTCTTTCTATGGTAGAATATTTTTTGAAAGAATATAGGCCTCATTTTTGTTGGTTATTTTAAACTTTAAGCTCTCTATAACTCTAACTAAGAAAATTGCCTGTATGAAGATGACTGACCCATGACAGTTTCTGAATTAGCACTCATCAGAAAAAATTGCATTAGTAGAAAACATCTTTCATATATGGCAACTAAAACTTTTGTCTGAATGTCTAATGTCATTTGCTCAATTTCATGATATACTTATCTTTTGTAAATCACCATCATCATCAATAAAGAGTTTGCCATGTGTAAGGATTGTCAGTGTAAGGTCTACCATAGTAGTAGAAGATATTTAGGGAAGAAATACATGAAACAGCAAACTTGGGGTGGTATTTTCTCTGGTATCCTTCTATTTTCTAGCAGTTGATGGTTTATGAACCTTAGCATAAAATTGGCATCTAGGCCACCAAATCTGTTAGTTTATGATAATAAGCCAACCTTATCTGCCATCATTCTGCCAATCTAATCCTGTCTTAGAATATATTTTTATATATATATTTTTTGTCTCTGTGTCACTTTATGACAACTAGTTTCACAGTTTAAATAATGCTGTGTGAAACAGCTTGCTTTTGTTTGGCAAGGTAGGCTATAAGTTTGTTGGATGCTACTCTGGTGTGATGAGGTAAGTATCTAGCAATCACTGGTATCTATCATACTGATAACTAGGTTGCTTAAGGATTTTTTAAGCATAGGGGACTTAGCAGTCTTCACTTGAAACCACTTCTGTATTAAACTAAAGAGAGCTGGGATTATCCTTGAAGACAAGTACTTTTGGGAAAAAAATTATGCTCCCTTCCTTTATTTCCTTTAAAGATTCTTCCCTGGCACATTTCCTGTCTCCTCTTGGAGACAGGGGATTAAATAGCTCTCGCCAGAGAACCAACACAGAGCAACGTTCTTCCTAAGTCTTGGAAAGACAAGAGGAGAGCACTGACGAGGAATATCATCTATAGGGAAAAGGAAAATTTTTCTCTGTGACAATCTTCTCATGCTTGCTGCAAGGAAAAATGAAGGGTTATTCCAGCTGGGAGACCTCTGGCCTGTGATTGGCATACTTACAATCATATCAGGTCATGTTTATGGTAGAAATGCAATCACTGTAATTTCCAATGAATGTCATTCCTTATACACAATGGTGAGGTCAGTGAGAGTAGCTGTGGCCCCAGAAATATTGAAGCAGCATAAGCCTTCTAAATATGTAGAGAGAGGAAGGAGATAAGAGAACAGGAAAAGAGGCTGGGCATCTTCAGAATAATTCTGTTAGACTTCAAGCCTTCATGTACATGATACTAATTACAAAATGTATAATAATGTCTAAATAATGATTTGAGTTGGAACAAATAAAGGTAAAACCCATCAGTCTGCTTACCTATGTACTGAAGTATGTTGATTACAGGCTTTCATATCCTCTTTGTTTGGATAGGTTTTACAGGTTTTAAATGCCAGATTCTCTACAATAACCTCTATCTTTTTCCTGAAGTCCCACAGAGTGGCTTTTGTTTGGTTTTCGACTGCTTTTTAAAAAATAATTTTGGCATGCATTTGACTTGGGCTACCACTTTTTTAATTTTCCCTTAGGCTACTTGTAGGTTTCTTGCTTTTTTGATTGCTCTTTTAAGGTTTTGGCTTTTGTTTTTCAAGTTCTTCATTTTTTTGTAGTTCCCATTCTTGAAATTGGATATACATGTACTGAATGTACATTTACTGAATTTTTTTAGGCCTGTTCTCTTTTAGAATCATAGAATCATTCATTTTGGAAAAGACCTGTAAGATCATCCAGTCCAACTGTTAACCTAATACTGCCAAGTCCATCACTAAACCATGTCTCTAAGTGCCACATCCACAGATCTTTTAAATACCTCCAGTGATGGTGACTCAGCCACTTCCCTGGGTAGCCTGTTTCACTGACAACCCTTTTGGTGAAGGAATTTTTCCTCATATCCAATCTGAACCTCCCCTGGTGCAACTTGAGGCCTCTCATCCTATCACTTGTTACTTGTGAGAAGAGACCAACACCAACCTTGCTACAGCCTTCTTTTAGGTAGTTGTAGAAAGCAATGAGTTGTAGAAAGAAATTAGTTTTAGAAAGCAAAAAGGTCTCTCAGCCTCTTTTTCTCCAGGCCAAACAACCCCCGTTCCCTCAGCCACTCCTCATAAGACTTGTGCTCTAGACCTTTTACCAGCTTCATTGCTCTTCTCCACCTCAATGTCTTTCTTGTAGGGAGGGACCCAAAACTGAACACAGTATTTGAGGTGTGGCCTCACCAGTGCTAAGTACAGTGGAATGACCACTTCCCTGGTCCTGTTTCTGATACAAGCCAGGATGCTACTGGGTACAGTGTTGGTTCATACTCAACTGGTGGTTGACCAACACCCCCAGGTCCTTTTCAGCAGCAAAATTTCCCAAGCCTGTTGCGTTGCATGGCGCTGTTGTGACCCAAGTGCAGGACCCGGCACTTAGCCTTGTTGAACCTCAGCCTAGTCATCCAGACTCTCCAAATCAGCAAAGGTCCTCTTGAATTGTCCATATGTCTAATGCTTTAATTGACCATTGTCATCATCTATGTTTCCCTATCCTTAAAGATCCCCTCAGCTGTGGAAGCATCCTTGGCACAGCTGAACAATGGAAAATCAGTTGCCATGGGGGTTTTATCCAAGAGATTGCATTTCTCCTTGCCAGAAAGATTTTGATTCCCTGCCTCCCCAGCAGCAGAGAGGTGGGACTGTTGAGTGTCCCTGTAGGCCTCTATTGTGAACATTTCCTTTTCTTTAAGCTGCTTATCTCAAGAAAACATGTCTTCTCTGTTAGAAGCTCCTTGCATTAATTGCACACGTAAGCTTGCTGCCCATTTTCTACTCACACGTGTTGTCTCTGCAACAAACCCCTATTCTACTTGTGGGATTTCTGTCTGCTTCATGAACTTAAAACTAGTAGAGTTTTGCAAACTTGTTATGTTATTTACATTGTAGAACATACTTGAAAGGAAGTCTTTGATTTGAATTATTAGGTATAATCAAAAAATGAGTGACAGTTATTCAAAAACTACCATTAGAGGTTGATAGGAATAAACAAGTCGAGCATTGTGATAATATACTGAAAAGGGAGGAGGAGACAAAACATCTGAAGATATGTTCTGTTTGTTAAGATGACTTAACATCTAAGAGTCATTAAAACTACTTTGCTAATTTGGTAACCTGTCCACAAAAATCGTTAGCACTACAGTAAGAAATAAACAAAATGAGGCAAAACAAATACTGGAATTCACACTGTGGGAAATCCTTTTTTGACCTCATTTACAGAGCTATATTTTGACTGGCCAAAATGTTTATATAAAATACACTGGTCTGAATCCTTTTATCGTTAGAAAAGATTTTACTATTGGAAAACATTAAAATATGAGACTACCATTCTCAGTGAGTAATAATAAGAAAAATTAATCTCAGCAAAGTAAAAAATCCTTTTACCAATTGGGGATATCCCAGCAAGATTTTATAGACAGGATTAAGAGAGGTCACAGTTTCCTGAGTATTGTAGTCTCATTGAGCTGATATGTTGGATCATTCAGTTGACAAAAATGAAAAAACAAAGCTATGAATAGCATCACTTTTTAATTTACATAAGTTTAGAAATACCAAGACAGAAGTGGGTATGGTTTAATTTGTAGCTGATAAAATTTAAGATAACATTAAATGCCTTTTCAAGCTATTAATAATATCATAGAAAAATTATCTTCAGTCATTTTTATTATCCTGTATCTCTAGAAACTTAAATATCTGACATGTTATCCTTATCTTAATTCAGTCCTAAGATATAATATACAGTGCTACTTCACAGCTCCAATAGCTGTCATGGCTACATGAGAAATAGTACCTCTTCCCAAAAAGATGACAATTAAGTTCATCAGAGACCATTAAATATCCTTCATAGCTGAGAAAGTGGAAGTGATGCTTTTTGCCTTTTGTGGTTTTTTCTGTATCGAGGCCTGCACTACTGGTGAGCTGATGCTGCTGTACCATGTGTATGCTCCATGGTAGACCACTGAAGAGGCCTCCTGCTTTCATTAGTACTTTGTGTATGGGAGTCTTCTGCTTATATAATTTAATGCTAGTTTTGTACAGTTAAGTTTCAAAGTAAATTCTTTATTTAGGTATTATAATTCTGATAATTTTCCTATTTTTTCTTTTTCTTTTTTTTTAACCTTTTAAGATACTGTTTCCCTTTTGGACGTCCTGAAGGAGCTCTAAAAGCCACACTTTCATTACTTGAAAGGGTAAGTTTGTGAACATATTTTAAATTCTGCTTGAGTACTAAGCCTGCATTTTTCTTTTGCCTTCAGGCTGCTGAAAGCAGACTCACATCTTCTCAGGTATTTTACTACTGGTTTTAATTGTTCACTGGGAGGTTTTTTTTTTTCCCTGAACATTTTCCACAGAGGCAAACAGCTGTTTTCTGTAGAACTTATTTATTGAACTTTCACTTCAAGCCACTGTAGTGACTCTCTGTTTCTTTATAATTTAATGATTACCCAGCATTACCTCTAAAGTCGTACAAGTCTACAGCCCCCCTTTCCCTCTATAGCTTCTTTGCTGCCGATGTTGTCTATGCTGATATGTAACATTAAAAAGCTTCTATATAATCCAAATAATCTTCCGTAAACACATAATTTGAGTCAATTTAAGAAGAAAAAGCTATTTGCAGCATAACTGTCATAGACAGCTATAAATGTAAACTCCTGCCCAGCAAATCCTCTTGTACTGACTGGAAGGGAGAAGACCTTGTTAAGGTAAAAGCATCTCAAACTTCTCTGAGGAAAGAGCATTTTAAATTCCAGCAGAGATTCCAGAGGAATTGTATCAGCAGGAGCGCAGTGAAGGCATGAATTGATAAGACGTTGGGATCCCAGTATGTGTAGCTCTGCCAGAATCTGAGAGATCTGGTCCCAGGGGGGTGTCAATCATTCTGCACTGCAGAACATCATGGATGGAGATTCTGTCTTAGAAAACCTCTGCCATGTTCAAAAACACATAGAGAGTCTGGGTATATATGTTTTCTTTCACTTATGATCTTTTATAATTGAAGTGCTGTGTAGATTCCTTTGTGTTATCCGAAATAGTCATTTCCTCTCGCTGTTCCTGCTGTTACCAGTGGCAATAGTACTCTCTATCTGATGCTCAAGCCACACTGTTATCAGTCTTGACTGGGAATAAATGTACATGCCTATACCCATGGATGCACAAGGGGTTACAAACACTTTATTTTACCTGTCTTTGAAATTTAAAAAAAAAAATTAAAAAGAGATCCAGAATAGAAGTTTTTGAATACTGTATTTTCACTTGTTGATAACCCAGAAGGTATTCATTCAAAAGAAGCAAGTTAACAAAGGTAGGTACTTCATATGTGTGTGCAAGTAATGGAAGAAGTCTGCTTTGTAACAACATTTTTCTAATAGCTTTTCTGTTGCTAAACCTGTTTCGTTTCTGCCATATCCTTCCCCAGACCTTACCTCTTTCTCCTTACTCTTAACAGTAATTCTTTGATATGTTGTATGAGTGTAGCTTGTCTTGAGATCCATTGGAGAAGCAATTTTAAAAGGTTGTGAGTTACCTGAAATTTCACTATTTACATTTAAATATGGTAAAACATTCTGAGTTTTGTTTATATCTACCTGTTGAAAGTTAACAGAGTATAGAATTAAAATGTGAGTGAATTGTTAACAATATTTATTCCATTTTTTTAGATGACCAATGTCATTGTTGGTAACCCAGAATATATAATATTGCATTCATATAAAGAGGTATATATTCCCAGTTTACCTAACTTCCAACTGGTGATCCATTTTTTTGAAGTCCTATATTTTAAAAATCAGTGGGCTTTAAAAACTTTTTTAGAAAAGCTTTATCTGATCTGTTCTTCTGCTTGTCCATAATGAAATATTCTGCCAGAAGTTCAATGTTTCCCTTGCCTACTATAGATGACTGTTTTTAACAGCAAGGACATGCTGATCTTGAATAACTTTATGAAGGAAGAAAAGCAAGTAGGTATTAGACAGCTCTGATGGAGTTGTTCACAATTTCCCCTTTATACTGTCAAAGATTCAATTGTCATGCAATGGTGGAAGATTTTCCACAGCTGGAATTTTAGTGGATGATGATCCATGATCCAGCCCATCCATGGAATGCTCTTGTTATTCTGGTCTTGGTGTCTCCCAGACAAAGACCTACTGGCATACTGTAAAATGCCAAACGGTAGGGGTATTGTATGTAAATACCATGAACAGAAACCTTCAAAGGCAAATATCTAGTTCCACCAGTTGAAATCGTTCCTTTTTGATTTCTGCCTTTAATCATGATCAGATCTGTAGTAACTTTAGGCTACCTTTATCATTTTTCCTTGGGTTTTGGGTCATGAGTGTAACCAAGCAGTATAATTGTCTCTGGCACAGGTTTTAATGAAAGATATTGCCACTCCCATACCAGCAGAAGAGGTGAAGAAAGTGGTTAGAAAATGTCTGGAGAAGGCTGCCTTGATCAATTACACTCGACTTACAGAATATGCCAAAATAGAAGGTTAGTACAGCAATCAACTGCCAAAGTGGCTGTAAAAGCCAACAATGCACATTAACTGCTATTCTGTGAGCAGCCTTTTCCTTTTCCCGAGCAAACTCCTTCCACAGCAAGGAGAAATGTCTCATTAAAATCTCAGCTGGTGAACTACGGAGTTTTTTCCTATTCATTGCTTTAATATGCCTCCTGGGACCCCGTTTGAATGGAAGACTAGGACTTCTTAATTTAAGTTGCTCTTTGTTCTTACTTTTGACTTCTCCATAAATCTAAAAGGTTGTTTATGGGTTATTTTTTATTTCTTTATCTATTTCTACTGACAGGAAATTCTTTTCTTATCAGTAATAGTACCTTGAAACTTGAAAAGTCTGGGTATGTGTGCTTTTCTGATGTACTTATAAGGCAAGCAGATAGATAAGTCTTATTTATTTTTGCTGATCTGTTGTCAGATGTATAATAATAATTTGATCATTAAAACCTGAGTTACATCCTGGTTTCCTGAAAGAACTAATGAGATTAAATACTAGATCTAATAGTAATCAGCAGTTTTTCTGGAATGTACATATGATCTAGAATGCATACCATGAAATTAATGAAGATTTTTGCTAAAAAAAAATAATAAATGGACTACCATACACAATGTCATTTTAATATTTATAGCATAAAAAGGAAGTCATACTAGTCAATTGCCTCTTCAACACACATCTGTTATTCTCCATGAAGTACAAGAAGCTTGAGATTTACATGTGCAGATATAGTCTGGAGTAGAAAACATTGTGTGTGTGTCTATGTAACTGGTTTTTTAGAAGTAGAGTCAACTACCAGGAAAATATATGAAGGATTAATTCTGTTTCTAAAAAATCCAGGTTTTATGCATAGTATGTTTTTTCATAGCATGTATTTCTATAGAAATGCACTAGAAGAAATAGAGTTATCATAGCAACGAAATGAAGAAGGCTTATATGTTTAACAATATTATAAAGCCAACTTTTTTCCTTTATCCATTTCTGCTCAAATTCCCCAAAAAACATGAGTTAACCAATCTCACAAGTGATTAACAAAAAACCCATCTCATCACTATAGCAACCAGTATTATATCATGGGAATAACAACATGAAACCATCTTAGTAACCACTTTATCATAATTAATTATGATACCATGTTGTGTTAAAGAAAGAAGGATGAATATTAAATCTATTCTGGAAAATGATAAAGCAAAAATACTGTTTTCTTTAGTTCCTACCTTACTGTATTCATAAAGGGAATTCTTTTCATGTTCAGCATTTCAGGTTTTTAGCAAACCTGTTGAAATAATGGTTATAAAAATAGAAACATTTTTAAAATATGACAAAACTGTGCAAAAGATATCTAGACTCACTGATGCTAAATTGGATTGGGAAAGTTTTTGACAATGAAGTAAATACATCTCTGCACTGGCTTTTTAACTATATCTTAGAGAACTGTGGCAGTTCCACTGTGAGTAGCAGATTTTGCACTTTAAGATATGCATTCTATTAACATTGCTGTAAACTGGAACAGCACATAAAATTGCTATCTATTCCATGGCATATTTTGACTTGCAAATTTCTTTTTGAATTTATTGTCTTTTAGTTGAAACACAACTAGATTTCTGTAAGTAGTTTTAAGCTTGTGTAATTGTAAACCCAAAGCACAATAGATAATTGTATTTAAAAGTCTAGTACCTCAATGAGAAATAGGTTGAGTACTTTTCTGAGAGTAACACAGACTACTATTTGAAAGTGAAGGGTTCCAACATCATAACAACAGAAAATTAAATGCATTGATTTTCAGTAGCAATGGGACTTGAATTTGACTCTTTCCATACTCAGGTCATTACAAATATCCTACATTTTTACCAATATAAATGAAATAATGTTCAGCAATAGGTTCCATTCTGCTTCTCTGGGTTTATGGGAGCATTATTGTATCCATGCACTGAAATTACATTCTCTTGATAGTAAGGCATGTTAGTGTTTACGTTAATTGCTTACTCCTCAAGTTGCATACAGGAAGAATATAGTCTTTATAACATTGTTTTATTTGGATTTTTTTCCTGTTATTTGAATATTTCTTCAGTGAATGACATCATATCTGTCAGTCAAAATGCAACTATTGCATGATAATATCAGCTACAGACCAATACTAACTACCTAAAAAGTAGAGATACAAAGAGGGCCCTAACAAAAATAACATTCTTATGTTCTTTTACTGTTTTTTATGTTTCTAAATTCTCCAGTATGGATGCAAACTTAGCCAGCAAGCCTCAAATAGAGACTATTTAGAACTACTACATAAAAACATACTACCTAAACACATACACCGCTTCTCCCTCAGCATACAAAACCCATCACTTGGGTGAGCTGACTGTCAGAAGTCTCACTGCTGTACTGAAGATTTTAAGATTTTAACTCTTTGTTTGGTATTTATTCTACTATACTGAAACTAAAATAGTGATATTTCTGTAATGATTTTTTTCTTCTCTTTTTTTTGTTATATATTTAGCAACAGCAGAAAAGGACTCAGGTGATCACTATTTGTGTGCATGTCTGCATGTATTACAAACGTAGTGTGTTGTTTCTGTTGTTTTATTATTTTTGTTGATTTCAACAATATCAAGATACTGACCAGAACATGTGTGAACATTAAAATTAATTTTTATGTAGTATAGTCCATGCATTCTTCGTTTACACTGACACACAACTATGATGTGCATATTTATTAGCAATTTAGATAATGTTATATTTTGGAATATAATGCAATTGTAGTTTCTGTGAAAGAAGTGTAACTAAGTGATACAGAAAAGTTTGGCTGTTAAATTCAGAATCAGTTTGTGTATTTATAGAAATGTAATTTCTTAGTCATCAGCAAAAAAAGTTATCCCTTTCTTTAATGGGACTTCTGGATTTATTTATAAAGATCTTGATAAGACAACTAATTTCATAAAGCTGGTTTTATGTTTTTCTGATATGACTCTGTTTAGTGATATGTCTGTTTTTCTAGTTACAGCTGAAGTTTGCCGGGATGGTAGTTCTTTGTGTTCTTAATTTCGTGGAGTCCATATGTTGTATATTCTCCAATCATGCAGAGAGTTTTTTTGAGTACTTATACCCAAATATTTAACAGAGTGATCATAAAAAGACCATATCTGAAGTAGTATTTGTGGCTGGGTAGTATGGGATGCATAGGAGAATGAGGGGTTGTGCATATATATATTTATACTTTGAAATATATGCATGTGCTACTTTGTTATACCTTTTTTAAAGTTGTGCACACAGACCCAGTGGAAGCCTGATCACGATGCTTTTTGGGGTTTCCGCAAATATCAACCACAGTTATGGGAAGGGGATTGAGTTGGTAGCTTTCTCAGGATAAAATTGTTTTCCATCTGGAATTAGGGACTGGGGTGATAACTTTAAAGGTTGCATGAAACTAGTTCAAAATTGAGCTCCTTGCCAATGAAGGGCTTGAGGGTTCCTCCTCCTTTTTGGAGGAACAGCTTCTTTATCAAGTAAACAAGCAAAAAGTACTAGCACTTCATAAGAACTACTCTTTTAAAGTCAGTGTTCATAACTGAAGATTAAAAAAATTCCATCTGTTCTCAAAACTCCACTGGTTTTCATTTGAAAGCTTTGAATGCCCTGGAAATAGAAGAGCTCTGTTTGGAATTGTTAAAAAAAAAGAGAGCAGATGATGCGATGGTGGTATGGGCATTCATGCCACAGCTGGTTAGAGTGAGTTGGTACGAGTTTGTGTTGATCAGGGGATCTTCCAATCCCCTCCAATCAACAGGGAGATGTTGTTTAAGATTTTGATTCAAAAATCTTAGAGACTCCTTCAGCAATTTCTCTGTGAAAGGACCTCTCACACCATCAAATACAAATGCACCCTAAGAGGGTTTCCCTGCTAGGAAAGCTACCTAAAGCGAGATAACACAGATATTGCATTTAGTATTTTTACACCTGTTCACGTTGAAGAAAATATCTCTTCAAATTAGAAATTTAGAAAAATGTTGACATTAATTTGTGAAATGAGAAGACTAAATTTAGTTGGTGTCCTTTGACCTTTACACTCTGAAACCTCAGCTGTACACTTCTATATAAAGTGCATCACCTCAAGTACAAATCTTCATTGTGCCACAAGCACTTGCTATTCTTATTTTTTCCCAGGCTCATTATGTCAGAAATATAGACCATTAAGCACAGATGACATACAGTTACAAGCGTAGGAAAAAAAAGAGAGACCATACCTGGTTTCAGTCATTTTACATTAGGTTTATGCATACTTCAAAATAAACTTTTGCCATATTCTTAAGATAGGATAGCAAAGCTGTCCCTTAAGTGACCTGGCAAATAACTATATTAGAGAATGGATGAGAGGAAAGCCTATCACATACAGTGAGTAAATGGAAATTCACTGTGTGAGTAGGGGAAGCTAGAGGCTTATAGTCTGTGTCTGTAATTTAATTGCTTGATTAAATTCTGCTTCTGACTGAAAATGCAGATAAAAATTAAACAGACAACTCAGAAAAATACTTTTATTGAAAGTAGTGAATAGAGACTGTTCCACGAGGATTTTGTGTCCCATTGAACCCATTTCTCTGATGCAAAAGATGACACAGCTGAAGGGAATCCTAATAAAATTATGTTTTAGCATGGCTAATAGGGCCAAATCCTGCTGCTGTTGATGTCACTAGCTAAACTCCTACAGATTTCATCATGACCTTGATGTACAGTATGCTTAGCCCTAATGCCATATATTGCATTGTCGTGGAAAATAAGGAAAAACTATTTCTTGATGACTGTTATTTACTCTTTAATGTGTGCTCTAGTTATTGGATCTTGATATGACTCTTGAATTGCAGAAGCATCCTTGTTAAGTAATAGAGAGGTGAACATGCAAATCCTTTTTGTTGCGAGAATCCTTTTTCAGTGGTGTGGTTGCCAGGTTCCCAGGTCTATTCCCCAAGTGCTCTCATTTTCAGTCTCAATTGAACAAGATTCTGAATGCTTTCCCAGAAGACAGTGGTTACTTTCTTATGGCAGACACAGTGGTATAAGCAGCACTTGCATCAACAGGATTTGTTTGCAGTCAAGATGACATTTTATTTAGCACTCCCATGTCGTTGTACTATTATGCATATAGAACAGCTTTTTTCAATAAAGATTGCATTTGCAACGACAATTATACAGGGTTCAGCATGTCATTCCTTGTGACACGTACAGCTGAAATTCTCATGGAGTAGCTAATCTGTTCAGTCAGTATAATTGCCATTATGGGGAGAGCAGCAGAAAACCTACTATTATAATTTTGAACTGTGTCTAAGAACTATCATATAACACCCTTGTTTGCAGCAAGGGTTTATAGTTTGTCAAGGAGATGATCACAGCATCAATATGTGAAAATCTCTTTTTAAGTATAAACCATTTTCATTTCAGCATATGCTGCCTTTGAGACTTCACTGCCTGAAAGTACTTTTTATATGATTTTTTGCATGGCATATTTTCTTATCTTATTCAGTATTTAACTTGAGCTAACTCTTCCTATAGATATGTTGAACGTAACTAGACCTGCTAGATGCTGAGGCCAGAGACAAATAGCAGTCTTCAGATGCATGCTGTACAACTTCCAATTAACAGCTTATAGAAATTTGCATGTCTCCCTCACCTGTTTTTTATCCTTCAAAAAGATGGCCTTCCTTATACAGAATTTGTATTTTTACTTATATTTTATACACATCCATTAGCACACAGAGTAATAATTTTATCTTTCCTTCTCAGAAAGGATTTTTTTTCTTATTTAAATGTATTTGAAATATGAATGGCTGAGAAGTAATGGACTGTGCTAGTGCTGCTATCATTGCCTAAGAGAAGTAATAAAAACTTACATGTAAATACATTTTTCAGCACAAGAACATTACCTTGCTGTGGAGAAAAAATAGGACTGGGTTAAGGATTACAGTGGTTGGCTGTGAAGTGAACAGGGCAGTGTCTGTCATTGTCAGTAGATAATCATTTCTGAGGCAATAGAGAGATTGTAAGGATCTGAATTATTAGGTAGTTGTCTTTTAACTCATTATTTTTAAAAGCCTGTAGTAACTGAATATACTGGGCTCCTTCTGCCAATCAGTTTTAATAAAAGGAATGAGAATAAATTTTATTAAAATCAGAGCAAATACTGTGTAGTGTGTAATTGCTCAAAGACAAATTACAGTTGTCATCCCGATATTTCTTTCTATCAGACAGACTGCCAAAGGCTGAATAACTGTTAACTCAGTATAATAGAATCAGGAGCAACTCAGCAGTTTGTTGTTTCTTAAAGGACATGGATCGTTAACATACTCATTGCATGCACATTTCCAAAGGAAGGATAGTATGTAAATGCCCTCAAGGCTCAGAAGGATCTATCTGACTTAAAAAGAAGAACACTACAAACATTATTGAAATTGAGAAGGCAAGTGGAGAGAGTCATTGTACCTGGAGAGGACTTGATTAAAGCTCTCCATGCATGTTCATTTCACTGAACAAACAAAACCGAATGAGTTGTGCAGCAGCATTGCACCTTCTTGGTCTCTGTTTGTTGTGCAACTGAATGGAAAGGGGATATGGGCAAATGTCCTTGATTTCAGTTTTGGAACAGAGAAAACTTTTCTTTAGAAAAGAACCCCTGGACTGTTAAGTCCACATTATCATACCTCTTTCGGAAACTTACCCACATCCTCTTTTAACAGCTGGACTGAGTCAGTCTTTGTCACTGCTTTTCCCCTTTTCCACTCCCTGCTTCACCCATGTGAAGACCATTTCACATCCTGTTTGCCCTATAGGTGTTGGAATCACCTTGCAGTCAAATTTGTTCCAGTTGATGGCCTGGTAACCTTGTCCTATATCCCTAACGAAGGAGGGGATCCTCCTTCATTAGCATTTCATCATCTCCAATTCCTCCTCATCCTGTGATTCATTTGTAGACAAATGTTTCATAATTATACAACCTAGACTTTCATCACCTTGTCTCAGAGTTTTAGCCTCCTGTTCTTAATTTTTACCTTCTTAAGAGCCTTTCTCTATTAAAGTTTGACATCCACCTTCTTGAACATTGGTAACAAGAACTGTGCAAAGTCATCCCCATGAGGTACCTTGCACAGTACTACTAGTACTATCATACCAGAAATGCTTAATCTAATATATTTAAGGAAATGCTTGCCTTTGCATGTCAGTGTCATGCTTGTGGCACACAGCTATTCTGTAAAAAGCTACTTCAACCCAGTCTTCATAGTTTCAATCATTTCCAGGTGACAAGCTCCCAGTTAATAGCAAATGCTTATTGCTGGTCATGTGCGAAAAATGTATTGCCTTCCTTCTTAAAGTATTAAATTTTGTTTCTCTTTTCTGTTCTTTGAAATTATCCAATTCTTGTTACTGCATTTTGACCCTGTTGTCTATTGCCAGTACTTTACAACATCGTCATCAGAGCACTCCTAGTACTTACTCTGAAGTAATTGGTGAAAATATTAAAGAAGCTCAGCCCTGAAATGTATCTTGAAGGATTTCCTCAAGAAACCTTTCTTTGCTCTTTCCCAACACTACCCATTGCCTTTCTCTTGAGGCAGCTTCTTTATCCAATACGTAGTTTCTTTTTTAATTTTCTAAAGCTTAACTGGTGGTTTTCCCATGAGGCACAGTATCAAATGCTTTAGTAAAGTCAGAATAGATTAGATCTACTGAATTTCTTTTCTAAGAAAATATCCTATCAAGAACAGCTACTGCCCAAGTCTAGTGCAACCTACTTTTGCAAATCTGTGTTACATTTTATTCTGTTTCCTGTTCATTTTATGTCCTCAATTTAGTAATTTCTTCAAAATTGGTTTTAAAGTTAATAATTGTCAGCATCACTTTTCCCTTCCCTACTGACATTAGGTTTACTGCTGTGATCTTTCTGTAACTGCCTGAAATTTAGACTCTTAAAATTATTAGATTTTTTTAATAACACTTGTTACTAAGTCTGCACTTTCAAGCGCCAGTTTTTGCTTAGTCTAAGATGACAGTTATTCAGATCTCTTCATTCATTGAGTTCTTCAGTTTGCCGTATTTGTTACCCCTGAGTTATATTCCACAGGAACAGAAAGTGCTGAGAACATTAGTTCTTTCCCCTTTTGAAGAGAAATTAGAAGTGAGGGGAAGGAAGAAAATAACAACTGTTTGTATCTGTGTTGCCAAAACTAGAATACAAAAAATAGTAAATCAAGCACCAGAGATCAGTAATTAAAAATTAAGATTTCTTTTCATCTCTACCTTTTTTATTCTGCTTTTACCTCTTCAAAGTTGTTGGTTTGTTTTTTTCCAGTTGCACATGAGCCAAAAGATTTCCTTTCAAAAAAAATTAAATCTGTGATTGTCCCATGAAGGTGATTCCATTGAATACTATGATAAATGTTGAAAAACTGGAAACACTGTAGTGTGACCCACTTTATAAAATGATAGCTTATTGACTAGGAGATGAACTCTAGCTTTCTATAAATCTCATAATCTCTCTGTACATAGGTGATAATGGTAATTAGTTTTTAAAATTTTTTTGTCCACAGAATTTAAAATCCTATTGAATTCCTAGAAAGCAATTAAAGAAAGACTGGTTTCAACTTCATAATTAAAGCTAAAGTCCATTATTTATGTAAGGCTAGATTTTTTTTTTAATCAGAAGAATATAGCATGTCCTCCCAGATGTCCACTCTTTACTTTTTCATGCAGAGTTAATTATGTGAGAATTTGCAAGAAAATCCACCACAGTCAAATTGAAATTACCTGTGGGTGGATTATCCCAGTTGTGGATTAACTCTGTAGAGTCAGTTCAGGTCTAATAACATATATTGGCTCCAGTTTACTGATGTTTCTACTCCTTTTGATACAAGTCTAGAAGCAATCTTGCTGGTTTCACATGTCAAAAAGCCTGAATCCTGCTGGAGGAAAGTTGGTTCCATACAGCTGAAATTATGATGTATCTGTATTTTAAAACTGTATTATGTCCTGTTCCACTGCAGGGCTTGCCTGTCATCCCCTCTGCATCAATATGTGAGATTCCTTGACAAGAGAGCCACTAAAGAATAAAGGGGAGCTTATTTGGGCTCCATGCACTACAGTTGGGTTTGGGAAGAAGCACATAGGATTTAGATCCTTCTGTTCAATATCCAAACAGGCAGTATTCCTTCAGAAACTCCAAAACTTGCTCAGGCTGTGCACTGCTGTGTGTGCAGCACATCCTGGAAGAATTTTGACAGCCAGCAGTCATCGCATTATCTGCCCTCCTGTGGGCTTAATTCTGATACATGCATAGAAATGAATGAGTTGATGGTCAAACACCTCCATCAGTAGACATTTTGCACTTTCTCCAGGCTTCTCCAGCTAAGTGCTGGTAGCATTAATGTTAAATAGCACAGCAGGTGAGTGCTGCCAGCGACCAGTGCAATGGTGCCAGTGAAAATTAAAACAAATGCCGGTTGTCTTACATGGAGGATCAAAATGCAAACTGGATGTTCTGTTGCAGTTTGGCATAAAATGAGCTGGACCAAATCCCAAACTGCAATATGACCACAGAAGTCTCCAGCCTCATCTAGCTGTCCAGATGTGAAGGTACCTGTAAGCCCACTGGGGCTGGGAACTTGGGGTCTCTCAGCATCCTTGGCCATGGAGGGAGGTAATGGTCCAAGGGAGCAGCTCTTCTCATGTTGCACAACTACTTGCCTTTTTTCCAGTGTCCCTGCTATTGATCTGGGGGTGACCCTCTGACCTGGAGACAGGTTGGCTCTCTGGAATGTCTTGGTCTGGATATGCTTTTTTGAAGAAAAGGGGATAGGGTGAAATACTGGATGGGGAAAACCAGTAAGGGATATATGCTGTGCCATGGAGGAAGAACTGGGCAGCCAGAGACAGGTACGTCCTGGCTGCACTGTATTCATATCTGAGGAGGAGAATCACCTCTTTAATCAGCAGATTCCTGTGCTCAGCAAATGCCAATGAGAAATTAAACACACGTGTTTAACAGCTTACATGCTGGGGAGAAAAAGAGGTTAATTGGGCATTTAACTCCAAGGATAAATTCTCTTCTGGAAAGCAAGCTTTAGTTAGGTTTCAGACATACCAATGTTAGGTTTTAGACATACTCATGGGCTCAAGAAAGGAGGAAGAGGGAGAAGTTCTCTGACCTGTGTGACACAGGAGGTCAGACTGGATGATCTGACAGTCCCTTCTGGCCCTCAGCTCCATTGGTCTGTGAAGCAGTCACCTTTTCATTTCAGTAGCATTTTAGTCAGTTAACTTAGCTCATTTAACAATATTTTCTTGGTCCCTGTGTGACTCACTGATAATGTGTACTTGATAAAGCATCCATTATTTGCAGAACTTGGCTTGCTTTTTCATTTCGGCAGAATGTGAAGTTGAAAACAGATGATTGATGGCTTTTTCTGTTTATTTTCTAAAAGATGTCAAGCAGCATATTTACTGACACGACTCCTGCTGCAACTTGTTAGATTGAGCAATGTAAACACATCTTAACAACCCTTAGTAATTGTGGGGAGCAAGACATCATGAATATAATGAAAACTGACAGCACTGATTTCCATTCCTGTAATTTTTTTACACTTATCAAGACAAGCACAGTATTTTGCTCAGATGTTTTGGAGCTTCTAAAACTTCTAGGTAAGGGTTTATTGGTATTTATATTTCTAATGTACTACTTGTTTGGTTTAAAATAATAATATTTAGTTCTTTTTCTCTCAAGTTACTTTGTAGCCCCATGTAAATTGTGGTTATCCAGAACAGATATTCTAGACTTTGAAATGTGAAAGGTCCTTAGTTACAGAGAAAAAAGTCTAGCTGATGTGGTAGCTTACAGATAGAAAAGGAAGCTTTAGAAGAAACCTAAGTGAAATGTAGGTGTCGTAGTTTAGCCCAGCAAGCAGCTAAACACCAGGCCAGTAGGGAAGTCTATACCATCCAAATGAAGTAGTTTGTATGAGTAAACAAAAAAGATTAGAGAGATTTGTCCAAGGATACAGAGTGCAATTCTCTGACACCTTTTCTTATCAATAAATGTTATAGGAAAATAATGATTTTAAAAACTGTATGAAGCATCAAGAGTAATTTGCATCTTTTTATCAAGTAATAGTTTCAGAGTAACCTAGTAAATAGCATGGGGAATTTCATGCAAACTTGAAACTGGAATTCACTGAGTCTGATCCGTCCCACATTTTTAGTAATTCCTGCCATTAAATGTCATTCAGAAACTTGCTGTACTCATCTCAAAGGGAAATTTACAGTTCTTGTCCTCTTTTTCCTCCTAAACACATTAAGCCTATTGAAAAAAAAAAACCTATTCCTGAACATTAGCCCCATAATGCCTGAGATCCTTGCAATTCCTAGCTTAAATCATATCATGACTGATTTATTTTTATGCTGGCATCATGCCTGATCATATCATAGAATAGCAGGTTGGAAGGGATCACAAGGATCATCTAGTCTAACCTATCAAGGTAAAAGTATAGTTGAAATGAGATTATCTGGATGTTGGGATCAGGAGCTCCCTGATGAAGTTTGCTGATGACACCAAAAGGAGTGGCATAGTTGATATTCCAGGAGAGAGAGCCACCCTCCAGGAAGACCTGGACAGACTGGATGAGTGGACTAGCCGGAACTGTATGAAGTTCAACACGGACAAATATAAGGTCTTGCATCTGGGAATACATAATCCAAGAACGCAGCTGAGACTGGTTTCAACCTGGCTAGAGAGCAGCCCTGTGGAAAGGGACCTGGAAGTCTTGGTGAATGACAGACTCAATGTGAGTGAACAGTGTGCTGCAGCTGTAAAGAAAGCCAACAAGATGCTAGGTTGCATTAAAAAGGGCATGACCAGCAGGTCTTCTCTTTCCCAAGTGTTTCCACTGTGACAACGCTGTATTCCCACATTGCCTGTGTGCGAACACTTCTGATCCTCAATTTCATCCTTCATTGTATTAGGCTTGTTATGCCCTTCAAACAAACAAGCACACAAACAAAACCAGACTATCCATTCAATGTTCTTTTGATTGAAATTCATCAATTCAACACAGATGACCAGAACTGCATTTCCTCAGTGCCTTGCTTAATGGAATTAATATTTCCCCGAGATCATGTTTCCCTTCATCATGATCTCATCACAGTGGTGGTTCAGAATAGTCTCAGTTAGCTAGTAAATCTATGGTCTTTCTCCTGTTCTCTCTACTGATAATGATGTCTGCTCAGTAGCCATTTTTAGGCTATCTTGAGTTTATTTGAGGTGTAGGATAAGTGAACTTAATCTAATGCAAAAATACGACATCAGATTGAATATAATTGTTTTCTTACTAATTTAGAGGAGTCCTTCTAGGATATAATTTTTGAATAGTTTACAGCTATGTAATTTCATTAGGAAATGAATGCAATTATGAATGCAATTATTTTGGTTACTTGGTTAGTAGTAAAGTCTATGAAGACCAGGCTGAATTTGTAATAAAATTAGTTGTTTATGCTGAAATCAGATGTGCCAGTCATACTTCCTATTAATATCATGGGTTTATTCCAAAGAGTCATTAACATCAGGTATACTGGTTGTAATGTATCGGCTGTATGAATATTATTTGCTGTGTGTTCAGGGAGAGGAAGACACTGACCACTAGAGGAAACAGCAGTTTCAGTGCAGAATAAGCGCAGAAACGACAGTTTAAGTCAGAATCCAACAGTAGTTTTTATACTTTTATAATTCATATAATTGTTCCACAGTATGAAATTTGAAAATTCAGTACAGTATTAACAACCATGATCTTGACATTGTGAACGTAGTTTTGTGTTCTGGTGTGCTCGGTCTTTCTTGAGTTAGATTGTTGTTTTGGAAATCGTATCGTGTTAATGTCTGCTCGTGTGGTCTGTTCTAATGAACTTAGAAAATTTGTTTGTAGTTGCGTCAATAACTAATTTGCTTGCTTCATTTTTGCATGAAGATAATGTGGTTTTGTAGTCACTATTAAGTATATGTTTGCTGGAGGTTCTAATCCAATGTTTCTTCAAAATTGCATTAAAGATATATATTTCATCGAGGTGCTATGTGTCAGTGTATTAGTGCTGAAGAACTGGACAAGGTCACCTGTCATTAAGATGTCTGGAAAGTTGTTTTGACTTGCCAGACATGTTAAGTGTTTAAACTATTTAGTGCATGCAGTTTGATATTCTTACTGGCACCAAGGAGATTATTTAAGTTTTTTAATTAGTCTACTAATGGTCTATGTAATCATGAATGCATAAAGTGGGAAGGAACATCAACAGAATTTTCTACATTTGAAGATGTGTATTCCAATCCACCCGTTCTATGATTCTATGATTCGTGTAATTTGCTATTCATGTTGTTACAGTCACAAGAAAATTCTAGCTGATTAAAGTAAGTATTTGTTTTAGCAGTAGAGCTAAAAGAACACTTTGACCTCTACAAAGTTAAGAAGGGACTGCAGAATATGTGTATACAGGTGCTTAGAAAGGGTACAAGAAGAATGGGCCATAACTTTTCTCTCTATGTCAAAAATCATATAGGGGTAATTCAGTGTCTTATGTGGGGTGATAGTGGTCAGGGTGAGGGGTAGAGTAAAAGGTGATCATCTTATGCATGCTTATATGGTTTTGCTTTGTTAGAAAATGTATAAATAGGCTGTGAAAATGTGTGGGCGCTGGAGCACAATTTGAGAAGCTACCCTCTGTGCATCCCCAACGCTGAGAATAAAGAAGTGCCTGCTTATCTGCAACTGCGTAGATAAGTTTTTCTCGTCGTGATTGCGACCCCGTCAACAATGTGACCCATGAGTATGCACAGAAAATGAGAAAATAGGATTCCTGAGACCCTCACTCACTTTGCGTTAGCAGCTTCATAAGTCTTCTGCAAACCTGGTTAATGTGACCATACTTTTATATATGATTATATTATACTATTTCTATAAATACTATTATATACACTATTATATTATACTATTTTATATTATACTGTTTTATGATTATATTATACTATATTATATTATTTCCACCTGATGATTTATGCTTAGAGACACAAGCTTTGTTAGGTAGACAAGCTCAGATAGCTAATACTGAAGTTATTCCTAGTGATTCAAATTAAGTATTAAGATACGAAATAATTTCGCTGATTATACTGTGATTGTAAAAAATTTCAGTTGATGTCTTCACTTATCTCACATGACTTTTCCTGGGATCTAGTCCTATGAATTTTTTTTTTCATTGAAAACTAAACTGAATTTAATTGCTCTCTGTGAGTTTTAGTTACGTGTGTTTTACCTTTGTGGTTTGCTTTCTTTTAAAAGCCTCCACTATAGAATGAGTGATCCTCCTGTCATTTGTAACTTTTGCATCTGTTTTCATCTGTGTGAAGTTTTTAGTAGGCTTGAGTCAATTCTGTTGTAACATCTTTATTTTATGGTGTTACTTTTCACTATGGTACTGGAAAGAAGGCAGATTCACTCATTGCTGAACAGCAGGTAGAAAATTAAGTTATTTCAATTAGTTATTAGAAATTAGTTATTTTAATAATTATTGTAGTTTGTACTTTTCTTCTGTTAGAAAATTCCTAAAATGTAGCGTCTTATTTAAATGAAACATTAGGAATTTTTGACTGCTACAGAATGCTTGAATCTTGCTGAAGACAGTAATGACTCATTTAACGAGAACGGCATTGTACTGATGGTATGATAACAAAAAAGGTCTCTACTGTCTGCTCTCTTTAGATATCTGACCTGGAAGAGAATTAGAACTTGCTTGTTGCAGAGCTTGAGCATCTAATACATTGATGCACCTGTTATTTCTTGCATATTGAATCAGATAATGTTTAAAATGATCAGTGATTCTTTTTTGTATCAAATAATTTTGTCTTTCTAGTGATCTGGACATTTAGCTGCATTTACTTGTATTAAATGATTGTCCTTACCATGTGAAATTACTTATACTTAAGAAAATTGTAACATTCCACCATTCCCATTCCTTTCTGACATAATTTCCTCTTACTATTGAATCTTATTTATAACTAAAGCAATTTTTGTTTGCATTTTATATTCACATAGAGACCATGAACCAGGCAACACCTGCTAGAAAACTGGAAGAGGTTCTTCACCTCGCAGAACTCTGTATTGAAGTGTTGCAGCAAAATGAAGAACATCATTCAGAGGTGAGGCCATAACTGCATTTACTGGAGAGAATGGTTTGTTCCTGGATTTTTCTCCCCTGATGCGAAGCAATTCTGTCAAGAAACATTTTAGCTTTACTTTCTGACATATGTTCAAGGCAGCTCACATTTACAGTGGAATAAGAGACTTGAAGCTTATGAAAAGTGAAGTGAAATAAAAGTCTACTTGAATTCGCTTGAATGAACTGTAGGTTTAGAAATGAAAATTAAAGAGCATAAAATAGAGAAAGCATCTTTGTGCTAGAGGTGGTGAAATGATATGGAAAACATTCATAGCCTTATACAGTTGTTCCTTCCAAATGTTCACCTCTCATTCAAAATAGAAAGAAAATATAACTGAATGCTAGTTTTCCTCATGCTGTATATATCTTGATTTTAACATAAATATAGTGATGGGTATAATAATCACACTCACATTGCTCTTCTGTTGGTTGGAAAAGTACTGCTTTTAAATTTGTGCTTTTTAAAATGGTATTATAAGGTAGAAGAAATAAAATAGAACAATTTGTTGTTTCTTACTCTCAAGTCTTTGCTTCATGATACATAAACCATAATATTTAGAATATTTAGAATTATAGCACCTTTTATATCAAGGAATTACAAAAATAAACTTGACCAGGTACACACAATTGTAGGTATTATTAACATTGAATTAATAAATACAGCTTTCTAAGGTTCAGGAAATTGTTTTTAAAATGCTCTCAGAAAACTTAGTAAATATTTTCAGGGAAAATATGCAAAGGGATAAACATGATTTAGTATATATAGTTATAAATATGATCATTCAAAACATCTGGTTTTATATCACACTGTAGAATCTAGTTTTTAGCTTACATCTGTCATGTGTGAACTTGTTATAGATGTTTTATCTTATACTGAAGAAACAGCTGTTTCGATGATTTGAAATTAATTCCCTGGAGGTCCTCTTCTACACTACTGTTGCCACTGTGTTACTCTGTAATGATTATTTTTAAAAATGTATATATTTATGTCTTTGTCTTTTGAGGACCTGAATTACTGTAAGAATATTAGACTTCTGTGGAAGAGAACACACAAGAAACAGATCAAATGATAGATGTATGATTAAACTTCTCTGTTGAAAGATTACTTTCCATACTACTTACTTGCAGTCAGTGATGTGATATTTTCCCAAAGGGTAAATACATTGCATTGCCTTCAGAAGAACAATTCAGCAAAAAAAGTTTTCACTCTAATCTAAGACAGCTTGAAAAGAATAAAGATAATTTAAAGATCATTTTCCCCTTCATTCTTATAATAAATGTTCAATTTGACTTAAATTTATATAGCATGCAGAATTTCAATATTAAAATATATCTGAGAAGAGGATCACAAAATTATACATTTCCTACTCAAAACTGAAGATTAATTATGGTAACCTAACATTATACCGTTAAATAAGTGATCAGTATTTAGTAGTGCAGTTGATGAAAAACATCAGTAATCTCTAAAAGAGTATTACAGTTTTTAATACTAAATTTTCATTTTTTTTTAATTCATAACACTTCCAAATTTCTGGGATTCCCAAAGGGAAGAGAGGTATGTGATTTCTGATGAACTAACCATTATTTTTCACCATTTATAGCATGGAATTGTGCATTGAATGTGTAGTATAAATTGTTCTGATGTTTTCCAGTGTTGTATTGTTATATTTCCATGTCTTTTCTAGAATTCTAGAACTTCAGTCTTCCTTTAATCCAGTCAATATTTTTGTTCTCATAGAGCGTGTGTCACCAATTGCTGATTGCCTTTAGTCTATTTTCATACTATCCATAATGTCTGAACAACTATCTTAGCTGTGGTATTTGTTTTTCTGTTCTTCTTCCTTACTGCCTAAGCAATGATGGGTAGTCCTTGAGAAAGTCAGAAGAATTTCTGTCTGGGTTCAAAATCTCATTTGCAAAGGGGAAGAAGATGGAAAGAAAATGTGCTGGTTTTCTGGGTTTGGTTTTGTTTTGTTTGTTTTGAAGTTTTAGCAATATTTTCTGGAGAGTTTTGCTTGCCTAAAAGGGACACCTGCCAATGCTTGTATACATTTCTTTCCTTCTTTCTTTATTTCTTTCCATTTAGTTATTTTCTAAAGTAAGGAGTCTGTTCCTTTAATGAGCTCCCATTTAAACAGGATTGACTAATGAGAAACTTCTTCCAATTTTAGGAAAAAGACTATTTCAAACACCTGCCAAATTTGTTGAAGCCTCATCTATCCTTTTCACTATGGTGCCAATCAGCATCCTCCAATCCTGACACTGTAACATACAAAGTAATTTTCAGTAATAGCAGAGGATGCTCAGCATTTCTTTAAAACCTCTGCCAATTCATCTTCTCCATTTGCCCCATGTCAAAAAGAATTACAGGCAGTCATCAGAAAGTCCAGGAGGCAAAAAAATATTTGTAGAATGCTTTTCAGAAGTTATCTTTTATTTGATGCCTTTCAGGCCTGAGTACATAAGTCTACATTGCCTGGGACCTGCGTTTCATAAATACAAGTGAGGATTTCTATGACTTTATTTGAAATTGTGGGAACTTAGCACTTGTATAGATCAAGCTATGTATGTCCCATATTAGTAACTCAAAAATATTCAAAACAAGATATTCACAATGAAAGCAGAGACATTTCCTTATCTATTTTGTGTCGGTATTTCTCACCGTCAGATATTTTCGTTAACTCTGAACAAAACAATCTCAGGAGTGTGTGATATTCATCCTATTTCATAAGCTCACTTCACCTTCATCTTTAACTCTAGGATCATGCAGCTCCCTCTGATCCAATACTCAGCTTCAATACTTTTAAAGCCTGGATTTAAATGACAGTAAAAAGGTACAAGTTATATGTGAAGCAGTCTTTAATGTGGAGCTGGCTTTCTTGCTGACATGCTATTTTTCACAGATTTCTTCTCTTCTTTTAGGCTAAAATTGCCTAAGAATCTAAATTTTTACCAAAGAAAACTGTGTTTTCCAACATGTTGTTAAGTTACTGAAAATTAATATAGACATTAGTGAATTTCTAAATATGTATTTCTAGAATTTGTGGAAGGAAAACTGGATGACTTCCTCAGGAGAAGCCAACATCTTTAAGGCAAAAATAGGAATTATCTATTAAAAAACCCCTTAGACTTAAATAAGATTTCACATTAAAACTATCCCTTCTGATTAACAAATGAGTGCAAATGTATTGACAAGAATTTATTTGAAAAAGAAATCAGTCTGATTACTTACAGCCTTAGAATTTAATGAAATCAAAAGAAGCATATACAGCAATTTTTCAAGGATGAGGCCTTTATTTATTTATTTATTTTTCTCTCTGGAAAAAAGGAGTTGCAGGGATTTATACTCCTCTTTTGATTTTGTCTGTTACATTTTTATTGTGATTATATCCTCTTTCCCGGCATAAATCTATTTGATTTCTTACATCTTTGATGCAAGGTTTTATAAAATATTTTCACATTTTTCACTTGGCCTGTTCATCATCCCCAAATGAGATAGGGCATGAAGTGACATATCCAAATGTATTTTGCCATAGATACAACACATTTCTTTGCTTTATGACTCGTGTTTAGTAATTCTATCTTGACATGTTTGCAGGCATTCGCTTGGTGGCCTGAATTATTGGCTGAACATGCAGAGAAGTTTTTGTCTCTGTATTCTGTTGATATGGATTCAGCACTTGAGGCACAGCCGCAGGACTCCTGGGACAGCTTCCCACTTTTCCAGCTGCTGAATAATGCCCTCAGAAATGACAGTAAGTTCTTAAGCTTTTTATTTATTCTATGCATCAGATTTTTTCTTGGTCCCCCACCCTAGAAATATATTTCTAATTAATATAATTCTCAAAATAAAATTCATATTGCACATGTTTAAGGTATGTATCCTGGTACTCCATTTCTTGGGAGCTGAGCAGCTCTTTTCTATTCTTGCATCATTTTGGTCTTTATTCTGGTGGTCCTTGAACCTTTCAGTATCACAAATTGCTCAGTTTTAAATCAATGATGTAAAAGCAGCATAATGTTTATTTAATATTTCATGTTTAATCTACACTGCTTAAATAAAGTTAATACTTCCTTCTAAGCCTTCATGTAAACTGCTTTTGAACCAGCTATGGCTATAAAAGTATTGTAGGCTTCGCTTGAGTGGGGTGAGATGCACACAACAAATCAGAGTGTTATTTTCATTTACTGTACTGTTGTATCATTATTTGAGTTGGAGAACAAAATTTGAGATATCTGTGTTATCTTGCTTTTATTCATCTTTAAAGAGCTAATTTTGTGGGATTTTCTATAATAGTTTAGTGATCTTTTAGGCCAGTTTTGTGTGAAAGGGATTTTAATAATGGAATGAAGGAAATAACCAAAAAAAACCCCAAACCTGCTTGACTGAAAGAGTGGAAAATAGTATTCAAGAGCTTTTCTCCAAGGTTACACATATTGCAACCTGTATTATTTATCATTGTATTATTGCTAACCTTACCTGCCAAGCGTTTGTTTAAATATATAGGTCATCTCAGTATAGTGTCTGTTGGCCACAGCACCGTATCATAAGATGGAGCAACTAGCAAATGTACAATTCACTGTAACACAATGAATGACGAACTTCATGGAGCAAAAGGGGCAAATAGGTGGGGTCACTAAACTAAAGCTGAATCTTAAACAGATTTGTTGAAAGTCACTGTTACTACACCACTGTGGATGTGGTCTTGGACAGAGCAAAAAACCTCCTGTGTGACCTAGTCTAGGTGATCCTGCTCTGGCAGGGGGGTTGGACTGGATGATCTTTTGAGGTCCCTTCCAACTCCTAATATTCTGTGATTCTGTGAAAAGACTGTTAACATACAGTCTTGGAGGTCTCTTTTAATGAATTAGGATTCCTTACCCTGACATTTAGCGATACGTGATATTCCCAATTATTTCTTTTTACACATGTTGTCCTAGTGAATGAAAATGTATTTGTTAGTGTTTCCCTTAGTTTGTTTTTAAGATATTCATGAATGTTTCTTTGGATCCTTTGTTGGACAAACTGCAACTACAGAAACATATTAAGATTGCAATTTAATTTAAGCTCAATTTAGAAGCTTAAAGGTAATTTAAGCTCAATTTAGAAGGCTGCTCAGAAGGGTGTAGGAATTGTTCAGCCTTGGTGCAGATCTCATAAGAGTTAGACTCCTGCAAGGTGTATTCTGCATTACTTGAAGTGGTTGTCTGATCATCTAAAATCCAGATTAAAAATCTGAAGCCTATATTCAGGTGTCTTTCCTACCATCCTACATTTTCAGTTTAGGAAGCGCATCCCTAGTTGTAACGTTACGTGCACCTGAAACAATTATTTAGTTTCTGAAACCTGTGGAGGTATTTTGCAGTAGTCTTACAGGGAGGATTTATGGCACCAGTTTTGACTACATTATTGTGCCATTTGTGTTCCTTCACGCTTTGCTTCCAACCTGAGAGAAGTGATAGAAA
This sequence comes from Mesitornis unicolor, assembly GCF_000695765.1. Taxonomy (NCBI): domain Eukaryota; kingdom Metazoa; phylum Chordata; class Aves; order Mesitornithiformes; family Mesitornithidae; genus Mesitornis; species Mesitornis unicolor. The sequence goes on from NW_010207938.1 coordinate 34,687, forward strand.
CAAACAAGGGTTGTCCTCAAGTGCAAAGAGGTTGCTTATACGCTACTGATTTTTGTTTCCATTAAAATTAATGGAATTAATTTTGGATTAAATTAAGAATAATGCTGAATGAGTTAAACACCCTTAGGAAAGACATTTTATGAAAACTTCCATGTCAAGGCAATTATTAGAAAGACTGTAAAGCCTTAACTGAAGAATATGAAACGACTGCTGTATGAAATGTCACACCTGTATACCAATTTCAGTAATTCCCTAATGGTAATAGATATAGTAAATGACAGCTTCTGGCAAGTGAAAGCCATCTGGAAAATTTTGGACTTTTTTTTCCCCAGAACTATTGTAAAGCAATCATGGAAATTAGTCACCTTTTAATCAGTGGATATGATAGCAAATGGCAAGTGACCATTCTACCAAGAACTGATTCCCAAGTGGAACATACCTCAGTGCTTGTTCCTTAATTAACAGCCTTTTCACCTTGCAAGTGCATTAAAGCCATTAGAAAGAGCTCCCCATGCTTATATAATCGATTTTACAGTCTTCCAAAATGAAAGAAATAATTCTGGCTGAAGGTGAAAACCTTTTCCTGAAAACTATCACCTTCATAAAGATAGATTTAGGAAAAAAAAAAAATAAAAAGGGAAAAACTGGAATGTGGTCTCATGAGGATAAAAAGGCTAGTGTTAATAATTAACAGGGAGAGTGAAGTGGAGTAAATTAGCCATAATAGAGCCCACAGTGACTGGCAAAGTCACCTCTCATTATCAAAAAACTCATTAGGAAATGAAGAGGTGGAAATCCCACTGGGTTATTCTCACTCTCTGGCTATATCAGAAATTACTTTTCAGATTCCTTTCAAATGAAGAACTGTTAGGTCACCATATTGCATATTAGGTTAATCTTCAGTGAAATTTGGAGGACTGACACCTGCGTGTTATTCTATCTCAAGAGCTTTAAATGAGCTCTAAATCTTCGATGCAGGAGTCAGTTTTCATGTAAACCTGACATGAGCGTACTCCTAACAATAAAGAAACAATCTAACATTTACAGCATTAAAGAAAACTTACATGTAAGACTATTTTTATAACTATGTCACTAAAATATAGTATTAGAAAGACTGAGATAATGAAGATGCATAGTCTTTGCTATTCAAATAATATCAAATGTGTTATTTTACATACTATACAAAACATCATACAAGAGTCAAGCTGAATCTTCCAAAGCCAATATTCATTTAACAATAAGAAAAAATGCATTTTCCAATACAGTATATAACTTTTCTTGAAGTAAAAGGGGGACTCCTAACTAAAGCTTCACATTTCCATTATCACAGAATCACAGAATCACAGAAC